>NW_022200123.1:376531-383811 GCF_009176525.2 Contarinia nasturtii | reverse complement strand
CTCTCTCTCTCTCTCTCTCTCTCTCTCTCTCTCTCTCTCTCTCTCTCGCTTGGTATTGATGCATTTCATTGCATGAGTTACCGAGTCATGTAGCATTGATTGTGTCCATACTTGATTATTCACATAAACTTCAATTTAATAATATCGTTTAAAGTGCACAAGCAATAAAAACACTCACTGATTGACACGTGTATTAAACAAATTCAAATGGAGTTTGCCATAAAATCGTTGCAATTCATTTTGGTATTCAGCTTCTAGATTAAAAAAAAAGTTGAATTGTTAAATTCAAATGGTCGTTTTAATCTCGTTTGTAATCTTTACTTTTTTATTTGAATAGATGACGACTCATTTGCGTCGGAACGTGATTCAAAACCAACCGATGACAGTGTAACAACTTTTGTGTTCAACGCACACCATTCATTGGCCATCGAAGCGCAACGTGATCGTCTTCCGATTCGCAAGTATCGAGATCAAATTCTATACTGTTTGGAACAGTATCAAACATTGGTGTTGGTTGGAGAAACTGGCAGCGGTAAATCGACTCAAGTACCCCAGGTTTGTTCATTTTTTAATTGATTTTTGATATCACATCATTTAATCGAGCTTTGTATAATAATCGATTATTGTTTGCCCATTTGGTTCGGTTCGGATCATTTAACAAATTGGAAAATAGGCCGTAGTTTTATAAAATCGTGCTTAATGAACTAAATTATAACATCAATGTTATGACATAGATTACAACTTATAAATGACTCAACAACATTTCCAGAACCGACTTGATTAGTTTTGATTTGGGTTTTGGTTTTGAATACATCACAATTATCTACATAAAAATAGGTACTTCCATTGTACGACGATTACATGCCATTAAGTAGTCACTCAAATTCATATTTACGTCAGCACATAAATCTTGGATAGTATTAGGCATAATTCCTGTGTAATTTCTACTGGATTGGGTTGAATGCGAGATTGCTTATCGCGGAAAAATAAAATTAGAATGAAGAGCATGCAGGAAACTTAACAATAAGTCATGATAAAAATGTGGAAAACTCATAAAACAAAAGATAACATTTTTTTACAAATCTATGGGGTATGGCATTTTTTGCTTTTCTCAACCGAAAATTTGTAAAAACATATTCATTTCCATACATACACTGTTTGTGGCACTTTTGGTTCGGTTTGAGCATTTTTGTTTTTGCAGTCAAGTACTGATTGCAACATTTAACATTTGACATTTTGATAGAATTAGATTCAATAGAATTTCTTTTACATAAATTTAATAATAAACTGTTGCATTGTCCAATTATTGATACCGATTTTCATCTGTTCTTTTCAGATCAACAACTGGCAATTGATCGTATAGAAACGAAATCGCGATACAACTACAATTATATCGTTATAACTCACGCACATTTTTTTTTTTTATCAAACCATTGTCTTCAATTGCAACAAAACGCAGCACATAATTCGATGGAAATAGAATTTTAGTTTCAAAACGATCATCAAACGAAATAAGTGACGTGCATTTCAAATTATTAAATTTATGTAAAAAGAAAACAAAAAGACAAACGATAATCGAATAAGTAAACACACACAACACAGTAAAAATGATTGGACCGAGTTCGTGTATAAGCAAAATATTGCTGACTGTATTCTTCTTTCTGGTCATTTGGTACATTTACATGGATGTGAATTTATATTTGCGCATTCAAAATTATCCTATTGAACGTAACTATCATTTCAATGAAACTGTCGACATATCATCGAATGATGCAAGTCACCAATCAACCTCAACATTGTCAGCGGCGGCAATTGGTGAACCACAACATATTGACACAGTGCTGAAGCAACCGGTGACATATGATGATGTTGCATGGTTTTCATGTGACATCGATCCACTATGCCATGTAACTGTCAAAGCAATTTTACTTGACCACACAAACCACTATCTATTTGCACCAATGGCCACAGTTTTTGACAATATCATTGGTTTTTCACGTTCAAAATTCATAACAGCGAATATGATATCATTTTTTCATGTGTTTGTTGCCATTTTGGCGGGTCGGTTTATTGCATCGGATAGTTTATGCTATCGTCGCATTGGTGTGGTTTTGTTCCAATTTCGTACATTTTTAGACGACTTAGATGGGCATGTGGCACGTCAAAAGAAAAACATACGCGGTGAACGATCGGAAATCGGAACGGCCGGGTATTACATTGATGGTTTATGCGATGGTCTTGGTTGCATTGCACTTATGATTGGTGTATTTATGTTTTTGCGAAATAATCCACCGCGACGTGGTTATACACAATTGCAAGCAATACTACCGACAACAAATGAAACGGCCAAAACATCATCGGAAACTGGCGTTACGTACAAAATAAAAGTGACCACAAAAAAAGTCGCACGAAAAATTGTTTGCTTTTCCGGTCAATTGCTGCTCAGTTCAACGGGATGGAATCGATATATTGCCTTGTATCAAGATATGCTCGAACGAAACGATGTCGCTCCAACACAATATCGGCGACAAAATATTATTATGAAATCGAAATGGTTCTTTAGCATCGCATGGCTGTGGCGAGTTTTCAATGTACATGCCCTATTGCATTGTTTGTTGTTGAGCATTTTTTGCGATAAACTTTGGGAATTCTTGCGAATGATACAATACATTGGTTTTGTTGTGCTATTGGTCATCATTTGTGCCACCGAAATGCACGTACTCGAAGTGGAATCGTTCATTTTTACAACGCTCACCGGCAACAACACCGCATTGTGATTGAACAATTCACCCATTGATTATTATTAAAACATAGATAGTATTGTTAATGAATGAAAAGAGAGTTAATTCTAGTATTGAAGTCTGCTTTGTCGTTGCTGTTTATATTAATTAACTTTTATTTGCTACATTCCAAGCTTTTTGTCGCAAGTGTATTTTGAGAGAAAAAATGTCTAACTACGTCTATAGCTGTAATTATTGTTTACATTCATAAGTATTTTTTCTTTTTTTTTTCTGTTTTAGTAATAGATCTGATTAACTTTGATATAAAAAAAAACGATTCAGTGACTAACACGAATGAATTAGTTGTACAAAAATTGAAAGAGAGAAAAGAAATTTATACAAAACAAAGCATATTGCAATGCATACTCAATTCAGATCTATATCCGTACAAAAAAAAAAACACACAAAAAAAACCATAGCAAATAACACTACATCTATTACTTCAAATTGCTACTGATATTTCGGTCCCGATTTATAAATGTATATAAAATAATTGAGTCTCAATGTGATGGCGAAAAAAAATCTAAATATTTTTATAAAATAGGAAAATGCTGAAAAGAAAACAAAATCGATTCAGATTGTTGATTGTGTGTCACACTGATTGAATCTCGATGGAATAAATTCAAATGCCACAACACATGGAAATCAACAAAGATTAAAAAATATATTTTTATGCAAGTATTTAATGAAAACCGACGGACGGATAAAGCATTCGGTCAAATCTGGTAAATTTTATCATATTCGACCGATAATAATTGCAAAACAAAATGAATATATTTTATTAGTTAAATCTCAACATAAAAAAAATATATAAATAAAAAACAAAAACAAAACAAATGTTCTAAATGTATACTAATATAGAAATTTGATAGCTAATCCAACTGCAACGAAAGTGCATTACAAAAATCACTAGACACAATGTTGTGTAAATAAAAAAGTGTTTTATTCAAATCGAATAAAGAGTTTTTATAAGGGCAAAATGAATGTAATTTGGAGTGAACGCACTTTTTTAAGAAACTTTTGTTTCGATAATTCGTTTTTTTAATTGAAAGTGAAAAAGAAATAATGCAAAAAAAAACTATGCTCATATTAAAAACTTTAGTCAAAATGTAACTCAGTCTTATGTTAAAATTGGTTAAAATTGATTATATTCTTATCCATAATTTTCCTCGAAATTTTATTGATATTAGTCTTGCCAAAAGAAAAGTGAACTGACCTTTTTTTCGTTTAATTTTTTTTAATTATTTTTTTTTTTTTAATTTAAATGTGAGTCAAATCCTTATGAAATCCTTTTTTTATATTATTTCAAATTGGATGTTTTTTTCGTGAATTAATTAAATTTAAATAAGAAAGCTTCGTACTAACGATATGAAGAGGCATATTTCGATGGATTGAACTTGAAATTTTTACAATTTTAATGTAAAAACTTGGATTTTTACAACTTCTTCTCATTGCTCATACAATAAATTTTCAAATCCCAAAATAAAGAAAATACAAAATACCACTCACTTTATATATACTATGTTAAAATCTCACTCGAGAAGAAACAAAATTTGATAACATTTTGGAACCGTAATTTAATTCTGATTCAGAAAATTGTTCGAAAACATTCACATTCAATTGAAGAAAAAATAAATCAACCACAAAGACTTTTACAACCTTTTAAAATTCACACTTTTTCGAATTCGGTAGATTTTTAACTTTTGACAACAAAGAAAATCGATTGATTGTAATTAATTCAGTTTTATTATGATTGAAAATGTTTCAGTCAAATTTTAATAGATGATTAATAATCCCCACCAAAGATGTTAGATGTCCTTTCTAATAAATATAACATAAAAAGCACGAACACTTTCTGGATCCACCTGAATTTCCCATAAAAATTAATTCACAACAACAACAAAAATACAATAGAAAAATGTAACGCAATATAATGGTGCAGATAAATAAGTTCTAAATTGGAATAAAGACCAAAAATAAAAAAAAATAAAAAATAAAATCAAAACTATGTGGTTGTTGTTCATTGTAAAAATCAATATAAAAAGCGTCTGATAAAATAAATGAAATAAAATGTGATTTTGTTGTTTATTTCATTTGAAATACAGTATCTGTACGAGTTGGGATGGCACACGAAAGGAATTATCGGGATAACACAACCCAGGCGTGTGTCCGCGATGACAGTGGCCGATCGCGTTGCAAACGAACGTGGCGAGGTGCTTGGTGACACTGTCGGTGTAAGTGTGAGTTTCATCGACAAATACAGCGAGAGTACGCAGATTAAGGTAAGAAATAAAAATGTTCACATTCCTTTCGCCTCTGTAAATCTTTGTAATATCTACTTTTATTGGTGTAAAATGTGTTTTTCAGTTTATGACCGAAGGAATTCTGCTACGTGAGATGCTGGCTGATCCATTGCTACAAAAGTACGGTGTAATAATGATTGACGAAGCTCACGAACGTAGTCTTTTAACCGATACGGTGTTGGGCCTTCTGAAGAAAATCATGAGAAAGCGTGAATCGTTGAAAGTCATCATCTCATCGGCTACGATTGATGCGCAATTTTTCAAGAAATTTTTTACTATCGAATCTAAGGAGAATTCCGCTGTCATTTTGTCCGTCGAAGGAAAGATGTATCCCGTTGATTGTTTCTTTCTGAATGAACCGTGTGCCGATTACGTTAAAGAAACTGTAGCAACCGTGTTGAAAATACACGAAAAAGAAGCAAATAAAGTGGGAGACATTTTGGCATTTTTGACTGGGCAAGAGGAAGTTTTGGACGTTGTACAATTGCTGAATGAACATACACAGCAATGGACCAATAACAATCTACAAGTGTTGCCCATGTATGGAACATTGCCAAATGCAGATCAATTGAAAGTGTTCTTTTCGGCGCCAAAGGGAACACGCAAAGCAATCATTGCCACAAATATAGCGGGTATGTTCAAAAATAGACTTAAATGACAGCATCGGCATTCATTTATGCATTTTATGTCCTTCTTTGTGCAGAGACATCTGTAACCATACCAGGGGTCTCGTATGTAATTGATTGTGGATTTGTAAAGATGAAATGGTTTGATTCAAACAGCAACACCGATACACTGGCTGTTATTCCGATTTCAAAAGCACAAGCCGAACAACGCGGTAAGAATTTATACGATTTTTTAACAAATGTTGTTCAATAAAAAAAAATTGAAACATTTTATTTCATACAATTTACAGCTGGACGTTCAGGTCGAATGAATACGGGAAAAGTGTTTCGTTTGTACACCGAAGAAGAATATTCAAAACTTCCCGCACAACTACCACCTGAAATGAAACGATCCGATTTGTCCACAACGATTCTATATCTTAAAGCACTTGGCATTGACAATGTTTTGCGTTTTGATTTTCCAACGAAGCCTCCGGCCAAAAATTTACTGGCCGCACTGGAACTGCTCTTGGCGTTAGGTAAGTTCGAAGATATATTTAAATAAACATCGATTTTCATGCAAAATTCATATCTTTGATTTTATTCAAAAACAGAGGCTCTGGATAATAAAGGAACGCTGACCCAACCCGTCGGTTATTTCTTGGCCGAGCTTCCAATCAGTCCGATGATGGGAAAAATGCTATACAATTCCATTCAAATGGCGTGCTCCGAAGAGATTTTAAGTATAATTGCAATGCTTCAAGTGCACACGGTATTTTCTAAGCCATCAACAGGTCAAGGTCAAATAACAGCGCGGGTTAAAAAGAGAGAGTTTGAAGTGGCCGAGGGTGATCTCATCACATTGCTTAATGTTTACACAGGCTTTGTGGCCGCGGGCCGAACAAAAGAATGGTGCGGTCAACATTATGTCATTTACAAGAACTTGAAAAGAGCCTATGAGCTGCGCGAACAATTGGCTAAATTGTGTCGAAATAAAATTGGCATGCCACTGATCTCTTGCCATGGAAATGTGGATGTCATTCGGCGATGCATTACAAGCGGATTCTTTCCAAATGCAGGTTTGTTATATTTTCTTTCATAAAATCGAATTGAAAAAAATGAATGGAACTAATGCAATTTTCGATTATTTTTTTTATAGCGTATCTTCACCATTCCGGCGTTTATCGTACATGCAGAGGAAATCGTGAAATGGAAATTCATCCGCTATCGTGTCTGTACACCATTCGACAACCACAGTACATTGTTTTTTGTGAGCTGCTCCACACGACAAAGCCATTCATGAAGGAAGTGACTGTGATTGAAGGGGACTGGCTGACTGAATTGGCACCACACTACTATGTTAAACGTGGTGTTCGATATGAAGATCGTTAGAATCCTTAAAAAAACCTCTAAAGCAAAATCATGTAGTGTATTGAATAAATAGAGAGAAATACTTTGCAATTCAATAACATTTTTTTTATAACTGTTTAAATACCATCGTCTTTTTTGATGATTTCTCACGTGGTACCACATTTCCATTTTTGATTAACTCTCTTAACCAGAGAGTAGAAAACACTATCGCTATAGTAATA
>NW_022200123.1:315382-376131 GCF_009176525.2 Contarinia nasturtii | reverse complement strand
TAGTAACTATTGATAGGCACTGTTAATATAGTATTACTATAGCGATAATTTTATCTACTCTCTGTTCTTATCTAAATGATAGAAGTATATATTTTCAATGATATCTGTCAAACTAGTATCTTTGGCAAACATTTTATTGCGTGCTCTAAAATTTCTAGAAAACCACCCGTCTTGAAATAATCCAAGTTATACAAATATTTTTGTCTAAAAAAATGAATGTTCACAATCAGCAAAGGGAAAAGTGATGCGTTTTTGCTTTTTGATACGCATTTCGTTATTATGTTTATGTATGACTTTGGTCAATTCAAAACATAGGCTTTGGCAAAAGATTAAAATGAAATTCGAAGACTAAGTACCATGAATCATTTTTGATTTGTGTATATTGAATGTGTATTTTGTTTACTTCTCTTGATATAAGCAGTACGAAGACAATTGTACTTATGCAGTTTTTGAAATCAAAAGAAATGAAGTGTCAAACACAAAACGGGATTAATCCAAACAATGGAGTTCATTATGTGAACAATTTCTTCGTGAAATCTGTAAAAGTGAACGCATAAGGTTGAACAATAACAATCTGCTTTCTGAGAAATTTATATTGGCAATAATTTACGACGATATTTTCATTAATGTAAATAACAGAGTAAAGTCTTTATGACTGAAGGAATTATTTGATTTGAAAGTTTTCTTCGTATCCATTATAAGTGCTAGTAAGAACAGAACTGATTCGATATACTTACTTGTATGCTTTATATTACAAGTGATAGTTTATGGTTCATTAATGTGTGCATTTTATTGATTATTATGCGAAATATGATCAAAGCGATAATCTGTATTTATAGTATCTGTATCTGATTTTATTTCAAATTGTGACTGAATACATCGAAAGATTACTTGATGCGCATATTTTAGAAAATACTTCTTTTTATTTGAATATGCCTATGTACTGTGTATTTTCTAAATGATCAAATAACGGTAATTTTAAGTGGCTAAACGCTCTCTATTTTTATCGAATTGAAATGTTCTGGGATTGCGACCGATTGTCGAATAGCAGCAGCTCTTTCTTTCTTTTCCTTCGTCATTTCCAAGTATAGAGAACACTTGACTCTAGTGATGTCCCACACAACCACTGAAAGTATTATAATAATGTGTCAACATTTTTTAAAACATAAAAGCGAGAGTTGTATTGTATTGTTGTACTTACAATAAATGATAGTAAATATCACGCAAACAACCAAAAATATGCCACCAGCCAGTGCTGAGACTGAATCCAACATGCCACCTGTTGGATCAAAGCTCGCCTTTGCGAATTCATTGCCCATTGACACTTTTGTATGCGATTCAACTGAATGGAATATTTCTTTGCCAATCAATCCACAGATCGAGATCGTAACCAACAGAATCGTAAAGAGGATATGGAGAATAAACCACGCGATGATACTTGGCAACAAAGAGTCCTTTTTTTCCTATCAAAATTGAATTAAATCACTTTAATAACAAATTTAATATACAAATTGATTATAAAATGCACTTTTATTTCGCATTGACAAATTAAATTAGTAACTGTACTAAAATAAGGTAAAAGAAGAATTTTTAAATAACTTATTTACCCAGTGAATTCCATAGAGCCAAAAACCAACAAGCATGCAATACAGAACTATATAAAAAAAATTCAGTAAATTTCGGATTTTATATTTTTCTTAGTTTAAAAATTACTTTTCACCCAAACATCTATCGCATCAATGAACAACAACGCAATCGCGATAATTAATTCAATGTATCCAATTATCAAGCCACCAGTTTTCAAGTCAAAACAGCAGCAACCATTAACCGTTAGATATCCCATTTTGTGCTGTAGATGATATTTGTTTCAATGTTTTTATTTTAAAATCACTTTTTATTAAAAATTAAAGATCTACAAACTCACTTCGAATCAAGATTGAAAAGTAACCAAGTTGAAATTTGAAAAAAAAAAATTGATAATAAATTGAAAGAATTATTTCGAAAATTTAACGAAAAATCTGATGGATTTGAGAAATTTGAATTAATTTCAACTCTAAGTTTTATGAACACGATTGGTTGTGCAAATTGAAATGCAAAAGTAAGAGAGGCTCTTTCTACGTCTGACTTAATGAAGGATCGAAAACTAAATGAACGATTTGATGGCAAATACTCTTTAAGATTTTTGTGCGCCAAGTATGCAAAGGAGATTGAGATTCGTTGCGCATAACGTTGCGTTTTTCTCAATAGGCCGCAATATGATACAGAAACACTTTCGTGTGAACGGGTCGTTTCGAATGAAATGTTTTGCTGAAATACAGCTGCAAAAATAAATACACATAATTTTCAATGCAAAAATTTTATTTTACAAATTATCGATTTGACATACAAAAGGATGAGACAAATAAAATCATGGGAAGAATTTAAGAATTAAAACAGCTTTGGTTTTGGTATTGAACGCAATTTTTCGAAACACAAAAATTATGTTTCATCCCGGCAGTATAGAAATTCAGCAAAATTCCAAATAAAAGAAATAAATAAAAATTCTGTTCTGAAATCGCTCGGTCTTGAACCAATAAGAGATTAAAAAAATGTTTCTTCATTGAGGTCCGTTTTCCAATAAAAATGATGTCTTTGTATTTATTGTTATTGATTAGTTTAGTTTTAATATTTCCTTAATTAAGGTTTCCTTTACACCAAATATGACCAATTGTTTGGGTTTGCGGGGCAAAACCTTGACAAAAAATCAACCGGTGTCATTTTTACGTTTTTTTTTTTTCAAATTAATTTGAATTTTTCCAGTTAAAAGTGTTAATTTTTTTGTTGATACTTACAAATCCATTTTTCAAGAGTTTCTAAGGCTAAATGTTTTTGTTTTGGTGAAAAAAAAAATAAATTATACCCAGACACCGTTCGGATTTTCAGTTGAAAATCTCGGTTCCCAATGACTGGATTTAACCCAGATTTAGAGAAAATTCAACCCATCTCCACAAAAAAAATCTGTCTTCCTCACAATTTTTACACAGTGTTATGTGTTTTGAAAATAAATGTTTGAATACAAATAGGTAAATAAATCATGAAAATTCATTCTGAGCTCAATATTTTATTTTTGTAAAAAGAATTTTTTGAAAATTCCATTAAATCATTTATCAAATTGAATGGTAAGTGATATTTAAACATTGACTTGAATTCCTCGTAAGATTCTCTTCTCCTCTTCGTTCAGATGTTGTGCGTATTCGGCGAACCTTTCGGTTGTTGCAAAGTTTTGTAGAAATTTCGTGAGAGTTTCATTCAAGCTGGTTTGGAAGATTGGATCCTTTTCAAGCTCTTTCAACAATTCATCATCTTCATCCTCGTCATCGTCACACCAAAGGTCTGATACGTGGAATAACTTCTGTGATGTGTTGCCATTTTGCTGTTGAACTGTAGGGGTATCATCTGTCAAACCAGTTTCATCATCACTACCATCAGTTTCGTTATCATACAAAATACTTTCGTTCAAATGGTTCAACTCACTAATTAATAATTTAAAAATTTTCACCAAAACTGTAACAAAAAATTATATATATTTTGAATAAGTTGATTGAATTTTGTATTTTGATTTGATTTGAATAACTCACCCGGAACGTCAATCCATTTTTGTTGATTGTTACTTGACTGACGGCGTGTGCGAGGACGTCCATCAAGCGGTACACTCAGTTCAACGACGTCACGAATTGTAACCGACACTAAACGAACATCATTCGTGGTAACGCCGTGTTCGAAGAGCTTGCAAAGCGCCATCGTGCTGACTTTGCGTTCGTATGTGCCGTAAAACATCGGTTGACGTGGCAACCTGAAATAAGAACAAAACAGCTAGATATAAGCACAATGAAGCAAAATGAAATGAAATGATCTTACCAATTGGACAAAACAAATTGAATGGCTGGCTCGGTTCCACTTGGTCCTGGCACACTGCTCAAGAAATTGAGAACAGCTTCCATTTGGGTTATAATCAAATGAGCAAATGTCATGACCAAACTCATAACAACATTCAAAGCTTCGACCAGCTGTAATTTACTAATCACAGCCTTCAATAGCAATTGAATATTATCACCGAGGAAGTTGCCAGCTTTTGTAACTATTGTAATGATTAGTCGACCCACGAACGTGGCCGTAAATTCATTGGACATTGGATTTAAAAGCATAGTGGCCACTTGCATGATGTAGTTCAGACCTTCGCCATTGTTATACGAGCAGATTTGTTCCGATGAAACTATATATTCAAATGAAAGTGACATTTTAAACCAAATCTTAATGAAAAACAATTAGATCAGAATATGGAAAATTACCACTAATAAATGCACGCAAACACTCGCCACCACTTTGCATGATCGCATTATCGTCAGTCGCCAATATGCACTTAACCGTCGCTGGAAATGCTGTATTCACTAAAATCGGGCTCAATGGAACCGGTGAATTTTGCACCACAGTGCCTAAAATGTCCATTGCCGTATCTTGCATACAACTTTTCTTCTCCACATTAGAGTTACTTTCCAAACTCAAAATGCTCACCTAATTTACCATAATGAAACAAACTTATATTGAGTACAAATGTGAAAAGGAAACGTAAAAATGAAAGAGACACTTTTACCAATGTTGGTACCAATCGCTCTTGCAGAGCGATAATACAACACTCGTTTTCAGCCAAAACGTGAATAATTTCCTGAACTTCTTGCAAAACAAATGGATCATCGAAACTCTTCAAAAATGTTGCGATTGTGAATGAAATCATTTTCGTGTGATTGTT
This sequence comes from Contarinia nasturtii, assembly GCF_009176525.2. Lineage (NCBI taxonomy): Eukaryota > Metazoa > Arthropoda > Insecta > Diptera > Cecidomyiidae > Contarinia > Contarinia nasturtii. The sequence goes on along the minus strand of NW_022200123.1, from coordinate 371,345 downwards.
GGCCGTGAAGTTTTTGTCAAACTGTGTGAAAAAAAATGTATACACATTTAGTATGTGATGAATATTGAATATAAAATAGTGTTTTTGGCTTACGGCTGCAACCGCCGAAATGGTGGACAAAACATCAATAAGAATGCTTCCTTTGGCACGGATTGCGATGTCAGTGATAAAATTGAGGAAACATGGTAAATGCGGAATGACCATGCTGCGTTGTTCTTCCGAAGCCTTTTTCAAGCCAGTGCAAAGTTCAAACAGTGCTCTCATCGCGCTGATTTGAACTACCATCGGTTTGGCACCGTTGAAATTATTGGTCATGCAATCCAAAATTGATTGTAACTGTTGTCGATCGTAAATGTCGGGTGCTGCATCTGCATACTTGCTAAGAACCCACAAACAACGACCGTGTAACAATGGAGAAACATCACCTTCATAACCAGTTCCTACAATCCCACCTTGTCCGAGCATTGTTTTTGTATACGCCAAATATTCACGCAAATTGAAACGTTTTTGATTCTCTTTAGTTCCATCTACAATATACTTTTTTAGGAAACCAACCGCCGTTACGCTCGCCTCAATGATTTTCCACGAATGTGGATTGTTGGCATTTTTTTCAGCTTCCGCAACTTGAACGTGACGAGTCAATGCATCGTTAATCGACGGCAATAGTACTTCAGCCCCAAATTCATCACCAATATTCACTAAAACATCTTTACTGCTTACACGAATCGAACATTCGACTACTTCGGCGCACATATCGTCCACATAGAGTTCGGCATCATCGGCCCATGCGGTTGCTTGCTCTTCGGTTATTTGCATGTATACAATGGATATGTAAACCAGATCGGTAAGAACTGATTTCACAATTGACTGGAAACGGTGTTGTTCGACAATCGAATGGATGAATTCAAACAGTTGCAAAACTAATGTGATAAAATTGTTCAATTCGTCATCATCCTGACCATTTTCGGCCGAATCAGTTTCATTTACAACGGCTTTCACATAGATTTCGGCCGTTTGCGTAAGCAACGACCAAACGGGCGGCAATATCTGATCGTTGTATTGATAGATGAATTTTGACATTTCGTTCACCATGTACGTCAACACTGGAAAATCAAAATCGATCGGATTCAGTTTGATTCTGAATTTTGTATTGAAAAACGGAATAAAATATCATACCTTTGATGATCTCAGTTTTGAGAGCATAGCTGGTGTGTTGGCCAGAACTACCAAGCGCACCGATCAATTTATTTATAAAAACAGGTAACACTGGATTCAGAAGCTTCGCTTTTTGATCCTTGTTTAGTATATTCTGATTAATGGCTTTGAGCAGTGATTTGAAAATTGTGACAGCACAGGTTCGCGTATTTACACTGTACATCTATCAGATGTAAACAAAAAAGTATATTGACTTTATTTTTTCCATAAAAATAATCGATGGGAAACAACAAACCTGTTCGGATTCAAAGATGCGATAGATTTCGTTCAGAATTACTGGACCAATGGCAGCGACTCGACAATCAACCGAATCATATGAAAATTCAACCAATACTTGCATTGCACCATGTATGCTGTCCTCATTGCCACCCAGACATTTAACAATAATATCAAAAAGATCCGTCCAAGTGTGTGGCCAATCAACAGCCGCAATTGCGGAAATTGTGTATGCGACCGATGCACGAATTTTACTATTTGGATCGTATAGACCGTTGGGCAATATTTTTCGAATCATATCTTTTGCTTGATTTGTTGCAACGACCGCTTTTTGTGTGCCATCCAATTCATCATTGGCCCAATAATCTTCGGCATATTTTTTCAACATCACACTTGCCAACTGTCGAAGTGCCAAATCGAAACTTTGATTCATCGTTAACTCAGCCAAATAAACGCCATAGCCTATTCAATAATCAAACAAATTAAAATACTTTGTCCAAACGGTACACTCTTCGTGAAATCAATCACTATACGATTGTGGTGGAAGCATACCTTCTGTGAATTCAAGATGTCGAATTTTGCCTTCGGCACTCATACGAGTATCTTTGTCGGCGCTCAAAATATTTTGTAATTCTTCGAATAATGCCTGTTTAACAGACTCCCCGCTTTGGAATGCCAGTGCCATTTTTATATCGATGAAAAGCCAATTTTATTGTTGTTACTACTTTAAATGAATTTAACCGGTGCACGTTTTTCGGCAGTATTTATTTTTTTATATTTTCGTAACTTTTATTTTGAACACACTGTATAAACTTTTACTTGTGCAAATTTATTTTAAATAAAATACCAATAAAATCAAACGTAAAACGATTCAATATGAAATATAAAATTTTATGTGCTTTGCAGCTCTGTTCTTCTATTTAGTATGATGTTCGCTAATGAGAAATATTGCGCGCGATAAATGACATGACGTTTCTCTCGTTTGACTTATACACGTGAACATTCAAATTGAAATCGTCCGGTAGACAGATTGACATTTAATAAATTCCAATGGAGTTTGATGAAAACATTTTTATTGAAATTTTTTCTATTGACAATTCAAAAAAAAGAGAAAAACAATTGAGAATGTCAATGTATACTTTTCCATTTTCCAGCATTATTTTCAGAAGCAATTCATCGTACTAGATATTTCACAACTGAAATCAAAGGCATATTTAAAATAGATTCAATTGGATGATTGATGTGATGATTTCAATTCGACCACACTGTCGATGAAAATTGATCACACCTTACGGCAGTTTTCAGTAAGTTTTCCATTATCAGTATGTATAAACTGTCAATGTAAGAAATATTTTAAATTTTGTCGCACTTCTTTCAAATCGTTGACATTCAGTCGAAGTATGATCCTAAATCAGTAACAAGAGCCAAGAATGTAAAAACAAATAAAAAGACAAGATTGTTTTTTTTATTGTTAAATGAAGTTGTTTCATTCCAAAATGTTGTTTGTTTTATTCAAAGCATTGTGTAGTACCGATATTCGGTCTTATACAAAGTAAATAAAATCAGAGACAGCATAAACATATATCGAGGCTTCGATAAATCCAACGATTGTTGGCTGCATGGTGTTTGGATGTGCATTTACAACTTCAACTTTGTACGACGCCAGTGACGTCTCTTAGCGTTGTATCTGAAATGATAAGAAAACAAATCGAATTATTGTTAGAGACAAATATGTTAGGTTATGTCACATTCAACATGTAATCCCTCTGGATTGAGGTTATGTTGATCGATCAACTAATTGGAAAATGTGTTTTGTACGCATCATAAAAATTATTTTCGTGAAAAATTCAACACGTTGATCTCATTTTCGGAATCTATTCATCACGTTCACAATCAATTTCAGGTAAATGAACACCAATTTCATCAAAATTGAGAACTGTGTCACTTATGACCACGCCATGTGTGCTCGCCTAATAACACTCAGATTTTGACGAATTTGGTATGCAATTTTAGAAAAATCACTTAAACACATTTTCCACTGTTTCGATTTGATGCAAAACGTTTGAATTGATGGAGAAAAACGAATCAAATATTCACTTGAACCCTTACCTGATCTTGTTTCCAGTTCGCATACGAATCCATTGTGGAATCGAGCAATTTTGCTTGAGCTTTTTAGCTAAAACACGCTTAATGCGAAAAGATTTGTGGGCTGCCTGTAATGAAAAACAAAAAGAACGTTATTTTTTGATATAATCACAATTTTTGACGAAAAAATCGAGAAAAAAATAAATATTTTGAAAAAAAATTGCGGAGCGTGTTCAACTACATACCATTTTCTCTGGGAACCACGAGTAGAAGAAATATAAGTTTGACAGTCAGCGTTGATGTCGTCCGGTTTCATTTCGAATCGGTTATGTAGTACTAGATGCGTAATGGTTTACGGTTGAAACTATGCAAAGCGGATAAAACGCTTGGTTATTCTGTATGTCTTGATGCAAACGTAAACGATTTTTAATATAATAAATTTTCTGAATAAAAAATTACGAAATAATTGCAAATACATTGTAAATTTGATGGTATTTTTTGTTGATGTTATTTTGGTGCATTTGCATGGAACAATCGAGAATAATGTGTTTTTAGATGTGAAGCATGCCGTATTCATGTCAACGTAGTAGAAGTAATAATAGCTTGTGCCAGCATCTTTTGTGAGATGATTTTCAGCCAACCGCCAGTAACAACAAAAACAATCCATTTTATGTATAGTCAGTAGTAGTCGGAATGTCAAATTCCATGCACTTCATTTGAGCATTGAAGTAAGCAAAATTTTGTTCAACATATTATTTTTATTTTTTTATTTTTATTTTCAATTTTGTTTATTGTTTTTATTCTTAAATTGTGCAATTAAATTGAATAATAACATTTGCATTTATTGGCTGAACCATTGAAAAAGAAAATAGGATGATTTATTTGTGATGTTTTGTTGATTGTGGTGTTCATTTATAAAAGAGAGTCGTAAAATATTAATACGAAACATTCATTGTAACTCTTTTGAACATGTGAAAAATGTGTGATGTGATTGAAATACAAATTCGAATTTCATAAACATTTGCATTATAAAAATAGCGATTTTTTTTATATGTGTATGAGTTTGGTACAGTTTTCCTCATTCTTCCGTTCAATGTCATGCATATCATAACATAATCTACTGACCCAGCTGAGTCTTAATAATCTCTTGAGAAAAATAAGCCAATTCCCCGAATACAATGACCAAAACATAGAATTAACCGTTATTATTGTAAATTGCTTGCAGCTCTAAATTATGTTTTGCAAATAAAAATCTGAAGAAAATTTTTTTTTGCATCAAAACCATAATGAAGCTGCCTGTTTGTGGTGTAGCGTGGGTATGTGTGCGTCGATTGCATGACCATTTGTTTTGGCTGTATGGATGTACGGTTGTTTGTTTGTTTGTATGTAGGTGTGTGTGTGCGTGTGTTTTCGTTACATTTCCGTTTGTATGTGTCGACGTGTGCGACTGACACTCAATGATATGGGCAAACTGTTTTATGTTTGTTTTATTTTATTTTTATACACACAATGTTTGAAAGCAATCCATTGCGTTGGTTTGCGTCTATGGGCTAGTGCATCGTATCTATTGTAATACAATTAATGCTTTCTCATTTGCGCGTTTTAGTACATACATTGGCATATGTGTATATATTGTGGTGCTGGATCGCAATATACACGTAATTCATTACAAAAACAAAAGAACACAGTCGTAAAACATTATAATTCAGAGCAAAATCAAACAAAAATATTTCTCATTTCTAATATGCAAATTCATCGACAGTGTAATTTGCTGCTAAAAGAAAATACATTCATATATTTATTCAATTAAAATAAACAAAACGATAGAAACATGTGCGTTCAGTTATAAATATACTAAACAAATTCAATCCTCCAATTTATTTCGAATATAAATCAATATATTTCTTTTGAATTTTTTATTCGCATTATATTGATATGAATAATAATATTTGTATATCCTATTTGCAGAAATTTCTTCATTTTTCTACTTTTCGTCGGCGTTGGATTGTTTTATTTTTTAATAGCCAATTTTGTGATAGAGAACAATCGACTGATTGCCTGGAATTTGTTTACACATTCATTTCACAATAAACATTGAGACTTAAATTATTACGACAGCTCGCACGAATGAGCGGCATTCGTACAAAACCAGACACATGTGCTGTTAAATAAAATAATGAACCCACAGCATTTGAATTTTAACCACAATCCAGCAACATTTCATCAAGAAAAACAGTAAGTTATTCAATGAAAATGTACTGTCAATGGTGGGCGTATGACATATTTGATTTTTATTTTATTCCAGAAAATGGGAAAACGCAATCAGCAACTATCAAGGTTCAGATCCGCTGGAACTATGGTATGAATTTATTTGCTGGTACGAACAAAACATTCAACTCGATCATGAACGTTTGTTCGAAACCGTTTTGGGCAAGTGTTTGTCTCTTTATGAGACGCAACAGCATTACAAACAGGACCAGAGGATGGTTAAACTTTGGATGAAATATGTAAGTAAAATTTTTGATTGATTTCATGTACTCACACACACACATACACGCATACACGCATAAAATAACAAATATTCATTCATGCATTTCTTTCATTCATCTTCAGATTGGGCTAAAGAATAATCCACTGCAATTGTATCAGGTGCTTTACCAACGTGGTATTGGTACCCAGTGTGCTATATTCTATATTGGATGGGCACACTATTACGATTCAGCCAATGCATTCAAACAAGCCGAATCCGTGTACAATTTGGGATTTCAAGCGAACGCACAACCGTACGATGCGCTTGAACAAGCCCATAAGGAATTTCGGTATTCACTTTCCCAACGAATGCTGTATAATGATCAGCAATCGAAAAAACGAACCGTAAATCAATTGAATGATCAACGGCAACAATTAACCTCATTAAATCCATCAAATTCATCGCCAAATGTATCGAATTTTCAACATGCACAAAATAATTATACGCCACCTCCATCAATGAATCAACAGCAAAACTCCACCTATGTTCAGCCGCCGACGCCATCACAACAACAACAGCAACAGCAACAAGAGGCGCCATCACAGCAACAGACAGTCCCACAGATGCCACCTCAGCAGCAGCAGCAGACGCCACAGCAGCAGACGCCACAGCAAAATCAACAGCCGAATGCGTATGCCAATCAGCCGACCATGCAACCAACGTACCAAGGCTTTGCCGCACCTGTCGATGAACAGCAACCACCAGCCAAAAAATTCCGTTGTTCAGAAGAACAACGTACAAGTACTTACAATAGGAATTACAACAATTATCCGGCGCAATCAACAGAACAGGTAGATTTTAATCGAAAAAATGGAACCGATTTTAATAATCAATATGGGACAGGCGAAGCGAAAGTCAATAGCAGCGACGAATTGAATAGCACGAGTACGGCTTGTGCGATTGCATCGTCATTGAATTCGGTGTATAGCGGTGACGAGGACGGTTCAGAAGACTATGGAGGTTATAATAATGGCTACAACAATGCTCAAACAAATGTAGTTGAAAGTACCAAATATACCGATGAAACATTGACTTATACTACGACCAATGTATCGACGACCATTGAACAGAATTCACTACCTGGAGGCTGTGTGTTACCACCAAATTTCGCTCGATTTTCGAAGAACCATCATGAACCATGGACTTGGCCACTTGCCCTCGAAGAACCTGATACAAACAAGATTTGTAAATATCCACGATATCTGGTGTATCCAGGAAATGGATGCGAATACAGCTTAGAGGAGATTCGAGCTCGAAATCATACCAAAGTAATTGAATCAATCAAAGCTAGAAATCGTCAACGAGAATTTGCACAACAACATATGAAGATGAATCAAATGCAACATCAACATTTAAATCAGCAAAGATATGAATTGCAACAGCAACCACAACCACAGCCACAGCAACAACAACCAACACCAGCAGCACCGCTTCAGAGATATGAGCAACAAATGCAACAACAGCAGCTACAGCATCATCAACAACAGCAGCAACAACGACAACAGCAACAACAACAGCAGCAGCAACAACAGCAACAACAACATATAATGCGACAACAGAGCTATGAAGAGCAACAGGCACTTGAGAGACGACGGGCCGAACTGGAACGAGAAAGAATTATGAAAGAACGTGAACGAAATCGATTGGCAGCATTGGAAAGCATGCAGCGGGCTAAAGAAGAGGAACAGCAACGCCGATTGGCTGAACAACAAAAAATGCATCAAATGCAAGAGCAAACGGCTTTTGCACAACAGGTATTTGAATTCAACATAAACATTTATGAAAATTGATGATTTTAAAACGTTATTTTTCTTCTTTTCTAAAATAGCAAACCAATCGGTATCATGCTCAGCCGAATCAAAATCCATCTCATCCTGTAAATAATCATTCGGGCTACTATGAACAAAATCAGTCATCGGTATATAACAATTATGTCAATTATCAAGTGCCGAATCATCAAAATAGTTCACCAGTTCCATATCAACAAATGCAACCCATGCAACAACAGATACCACCTCTTCAGCAGGTGCAACAGCCATATTACAATCAAAATCATATGTCACCACAGCCATCGATGCACTATCAACCACAGCAACAGGTTGATCATCATCAGACTGACATATATCGATCCCAACAATCTCGTTATCCACTGGCACCTCCGCAACAAATGCCCACGCAACAACATATACCAAATATGATGGCCGCAACACCACCACCACCACCATCATCATCATCAGCGATGCATATGCAATACCATCAAGATTCCACCTATCAATCTCAACCAGCGTATGCCCCACAAGCGCAAAGAACTCATGAATACAACCAATACCAAAATCAAACTCAATCATCGTCTACTGCAACAACGATGACCACATTAACCACGGTACCAATCGAAACTCATTTGAATGGCAATTATGATGGTCAAAGTCGTGAAATGCATGGGCCGTCGGTGACCGAGACCAAGACTGTGAATAGCTATGCAGACGATATTGAAGAGCAAATCGAAGCATCAACAATTGTGCTTAAAAATGGTTCCGATAAATTGCCGAAAATCACACTAAAATATAGCAAAGAAAAAGCTGAATATGAAGCGTTACAACCAGTGCCTCCATCGACGATTTCAAAAACGCCAAAAACGAGGAAATCGAAGAAACCAAAATCAGGTGATAAAAGTCGAACGGCCATTAAAACTGGCCTTGATAGTGAATCCGAAAATTCAACATTCATGGCCAATGAAGAATTTACCGAATCAAATGATTCACTTCTAGATTCATTTTCAACGCCAAGTCTTCTTACAAACAAATTAACCAAAACGAAAAAATCAAAAACCAAAACACCGAAATTCGAACCAACCTATTTACAAGACGATGATTCGTGCTCAAATTCTGATTTCAACACGCTTTATGGCAAATTCAGTAATGAAACAACCGATGGTACTGCAAACGGAACGGGAAGAAATACTCGTTTCAATTTTAATGGTGCTACATCGACACCAATTCGTAACAATAATAATATAAACAACTATCAATCGCCATGTTCATCGGCTAAGCCCAGTTACAAGAGCAATGAATCATCATCAAAATCGTCAACGCCACGAAATACATACAAATCGCTGAGAAGGCGAACATCGAATTTATCACTATTTAATAGTACATTGAATGAAAATGATGATTCGATGACATCATTTTCAATGGTTGAACCGAATAGTTTCTTTGAAGTTGAAAGCAACGAAGAACTGTATCAACAACGATTGGATAAAGCCTTGAAGACAATTGATACACACTACAAAAAGGATCACATTGATCCATTCAATTCTGAGCTGTGCAAAGCATTTTTGACCAAAGCCAATTTCCCGTCGAGAGAGCACACCGAATTCTATAAGATATCAAATAGTCACATATCGAAGCTATCGAACACGAAATCAGTTACAATTGGTGACATTCGTTTCAATGTGGAAAAGGAAATTGGACGCGGCGCATATGGTAATGTGTATCGTGGAGTTAATGCAAATACCAGCGATGTTGTTGCGTTAAAATATCAAAAACCACCAAATACATGGGAACTGTATATTTGCTTTGAAGTTCATCAACGAATAAAAAATAAGAAATTGGTAAGTTGAACATATTGAATACACGCACTGTCCAATATACTAATCATTTACCTTGAATTTCAATCAACAGTTGCTCGGCTTTATGGATATATCATCGGCAATAATTGCACCAAATGCCAGCATTTTTGTATCGGAATTTTCACAATTTGGTTCTTTGCTCGACATAAATAATCGCATCCGCCAATCAACTACCAAGGTACTTTTATTCGAAAATATTATTATTTTTCTAGAAACTATGCATTAACACTGGATTTATTTTTTCTTTCCTCTTAGGTGATGCACGAAAGTCTTGTGATGCATTTCACCAGCCAAATATTGAACATAGTTCATTATTTGCATACCTGTAAAATTATCCACGGAGACATCAAGCCGGATAACTTTTTGTTGATGAAAGTGTAAGTATTAAATTGTCTTCATATTTTTTGTGGATTGAGTATTGATGTATGTATTTTGACTTTCAGACCGAATCCAAATTCTGATGCGCCAACCTTGAGATTGATTGACTTTGGTTGCGCCATTGATATGAAGTTCTTTGAGGTAAACACTCAATTCAAAAAGGTAAACTATGTCGATTTTATGAAATATTTCGTGGTCACTCAGGATGGACAGTAAATTGCATTTATGATCTTTTTTTATTTCGACATCAGGTAATCCAAACTGATGGTTTCACGTGTCCCGAAATGTTGGAGGGCCGTCCATGGTCCTATCAAACGGATATCTTCTGTGTGGCCGGAACGATCCATGTCATGCTCTTTGGCGAATACATGCAAATGGTGAAGAAATTCAATCAATACGAAATAAAACAAAAGTTGCCACGGTAAATATCCCACAACAAAAAATTGAAAAATGTGACGTTAAATTTTACTGACGTCAATTCCCTTTGTTAGGTACCTGAAAAAACACATATGGACAGAGTTCTTTTCAACGTTCCTGAACATAAAAGATGTGAACAGTCTACCAAATCTGTTAAAAATGAAAGAAAAAATCGACGCTGAATTAGATAGCATGGAATCCGACCTGCAATCGCAAATCCGAACTTTATCAAATATTTTATATAAACGATAAAGGCGATAGTTCTCAACTAACTTTTCCAAATCTGAATAAATTAAACAACGCGACGAAAAAAATTCTAAAAGAAATGTTTGTACAGAAATTCAAACATGACCACTGTAATATATTTTACTTGAGGCTTTTATATGAACTGATAAAAAAATCATTCACCAATCATAGTAGTGTATTTTGTTTAAAGCTTCATTTTCTATCCAATATAGTCATTTTAAACCACATTCTATTTATTTAACGCCGTTTATGAAATACGGTATGAAAATGGCTAAAATTCAATTTAATTTCGACATTTGAGATCTATTTTCCACTTTGATATAGTTATTATTAGACAATTAATTTGCTTGAAATGAGCGAGATTCGATCTTATCAAGAAAATAGAATTCAAATATTCATTTGTAATTTAGCCAAAATAAAAACAAAAAAAATTAACCACATAATTGTCAAATTGGAAGAAAATTTAAATATTTTTTTTGTCTAGTAAATAAATTCTATATTTATTTTATTATAAAAAGTGAGTCCCCCCGTTTGACTGTGTAATCTGATATACATTTAAGTTTTGCTTTTCGAATTGATCCAATATTGACAAAACAAATGAACGCACAATATTTTTGTGGAAAAAAATTGCTGCCAGTCAAGATACTTTGCGAGTTGGTTTCAATATAGAATAAGGGATGGGATTTTTTTTTCTGGAATCTGACAACAATTTTGATTTGATTTAATTTGATAAATGAATTGGTCAGAATAAAAATCCGACTTGTACGCAGAGTCTATAAAAGTGGAACACAGTGTTTTTTTTACATAGAATTGTTGTTGTATTACAACAAATAAACTATGTAAAAAAAACTCCACAACTTAAAAACTGTTCCACTTTTATAGACTCTGCATACAAGTCGGAATTTCATTTTGACCTATTCAAATGTGTTGTGCAGTCCCCTTAAAAACTAGTGAAAAAGTATTTTAGAAAAATGTTTAGTCTGGCGTCGAGTTAATTGGCATTCAATGTTGTAACATCCCAATTCCAAAATACGCCCATCCACACACTTATTTATTATTTATAACAGCATATCAAAATGAGTGATTTCCACGATTCTCTTTTATTTTAATTGATAAAAAAAACACTGATTCCATCATTTCAATTCTTAAGAAAGATGTTTGAATTTTCTACATTGTCATAGATCTTTCTGATGGAATACTTAATTAATTAACTCAAATTACTTCATGTGTACAATTGAAAAATAAATAAATGAATATAATTGAACTGTAAAAACAAACTATTTAAAAGAGTATATAAAGCGATTGCAATTTTTTTAAATAAAAATTTTAATTTTATGGAAAAACATCTTAAAGATTGAATTGATTAAGAAAATACATATTATTAATAAAAGAATTTCTAATTGAATTGTGAATTGTCAATTGTTTCATTTAAAAATTAATGACGCGACCTATAATAGGTGGACAACACTCGATGACATCAAAAAATGCATTTTCTGTAAAAATGCAAACGAATAACCAAATTTTCGACTTTCAGAGACCAATCAAAGGAGGATGGAATTAGGTTGCTGATTTCAACGAATGCGCAAGAAAGAACGGATTCGATGCAACAACGTCGAATGTGAAATTTGTTTCATTTTCATTTGAAAAACAACAGATAGAATAAATGCTTACTTCTTCAATACCAAAGGGTGATTCACGAAATTATAATATTTGTAAATTAGCGAAAATTAGTTGAAATTAAGAGCTATTGAGACAAAAACTGGCTTGTTTTATTTTCTCAATTCTACTGTTGGTCAGATAAGTGTAGCCATCTTATTGTTATTGTTCTTTCTATTCCTCGAGAATGAATTATATTTAATTCACAAAAATCTATTTTCATTTATTATTTAGAATATTTTTAATGGTAAGAATCAATTGCGTGAAAAAATGAAACTTTAGGAAAAACATGTTGTCAAATTTAACGATACCAACAAATATTGATATTCAAAAAAAGTTTTTTTTTGTCATATAAATGATGACATTTGAATTCTTACAGTGCAGTGCATCTTGTTTGTTTCTTATCAAAAAGTGTCACACATAATTTTGTGATTTAAATATTGTGGTTTGTTTTATTCGATGGTTGAATTAGTTGCTTTTAAAACGATTTTATATTGAAAATTAATTCAATTAACACAACTTATTTACTACTTATACACAATTCTTCCTGAATGGAATCTCAGTCTGGACAACAAAATTCTTATTGAATCAAAGTTCAGCCTTAATCATGTTTGTTGACAATTCTTTAATATTTTGTTATATAATATATATTATATTATCTATTTATTTGATCAGAGCATGGAAATAATGACAGCTCGGCAACGCTTTATTAGAGATTAGTACCGCTGGCAATCGCAGAACTATATAGAATTATATGAAGTTATTTGGTGGCGTTAGTAAGCAATGTTGTCTTATTGCCATGCTTTGTATTTGATAGTCAATAATTCATGAATCATTGTTAATAATTTCATGTTATCCCGTTTGACTTTTGGGACTCTATGATTAAATGATATTTCATCATTTTCGTAATCTACGCTAATATTGTAATTTCTTTTTTTCGCGCATGTTATGTAATTTAAACAGTCATGATGACAATGTTACAATGTTAGATTAAATATTCTAATCTTTGTGATAATAAATTTTGAGCTCATTTACTGTGTATAATAAACTTTTACAATGTGAAATTCACGTGTGTCTATTTTAAAGAAAAGAACATAATAAATGCTATAAATAGATTGATAAAAATAAATGAACTTCTGAATGCATAATGATTTATCACAAAATTTTTTACATTTTCTAGGAAAAATCAACATCAGATATAAAAATTAATACTGTCGGATCTTGTTGATTAAGATTATTTAGCAAATGATTCAACAGTTGAATCATTCAACTATAGTATTGATATATATTAAAAATATAGCAAAAAAATTGTTAACAAACATGATTAAGACTGAACTTTGATTCAATAAGAATTTTGTTTTCCAGCCTGAGATTCCATTCAGGAAGAATTGTGTATAAGTAGTAAATAAATTGTGTTAATCATGCTGATATGAACAAATTTTTCCACATTTCAAGTGCGTTATAAAATTAATCAATTGATTGATTACGCTTATTTTGACCACAAAAATGTCGTATAAATGTTGAACCAAATAAAAATTGTCAGTTGATTTCAAACAATTCGTGAAACCATTGACATCAAAATTCGTTTTCCTTTTAACCAAAAATGAATTCAAAAGTATTACTATGTATGGCCTCGTTGTGCCTACTTTCGTGCTTGGGTGAAGCTGTGGTAATTATAAGATTTTGATAATAATAAGTAATTTATTCTGGAAATGATAGTAATGTTTTCCGCATTCTTCTGTTTTCAGCCTGAAGATCCAACCCAAGCAGCATCAATCTACGAATTCACTGTGAAGGACACCTACCATAATGACGTTTCATTGGAGACGTTCAAGGGAAAAGTGGTGCTTGTGGTTAACATTGCCTCAAATTGCGGTCTTGCCAGAAACCAATACGCAAAAATGATGGAATTGAGAAACAAATACCACGACCAAGGTAAATTATATCGAAAAATATTAAATGATAATGGATGATTTGATTGGCAAATGTTTTCTTTCACTGTAGGGTTGAGAATACTAGCTTTCCCAAGCAACCAATTTGCTGGTGAGTAGCTTCATTGTGTGAACATGTTGTGGGTTTTTTACAGAGTATTGCTCAGCGCTGCTGCCATCCAGAGCATATTAAAATATCTTGCTGAGAATGCGTCGTCCGTCGCATGCGAAGGTACGTAGCAGTTTATACATCACAGCGAACAACAATACATGCATTGTTCTCTATTCAATCGTTTGAATGTTTTGAGCCACCTAATCGTGAAGAGAACAATGGATTCATTCTTGTTCGCTGTGATGTATAAACTGCTACGTAAGTTCGCATGCGACGGACGGCGCATTCTCAGCAAGATATTTTAATATTCTGTGGATGGCAGCAGCGCTGAGCAATACTCTGGTTTTTTATCCATAAGTTAATGGTTTCTTTCGCAGGTCAAATGCCCGAGGCTGATGGTGACGAAATCATGAAACATTTGAAAGATTTCAACATGGAATTCGATTTGGTCATGGCTAAAGTAATTTCACAAAATGATATTTTAATGGGCATGTTCTAACAATTTTGTTTTTCAATTAAGGGTGATGTGAATGGCAAATCAACAATCCCATTGTACGTGTACTTGAAACACAAGCAAACTGGAATTGCAGGCTCTTTCATTAAATGGTATTTACTAATTGAATCATACTGAATTATCGGCGTTTCGTCTTCCAAAAATTAATCTATGTATTTCATGGTATTTAACAGGAACTTTACCAAATTCCTTGTCGACAAAAATGGACAACCCGTTCACCGTTACGCTCCAACCACAAATCCAATGGACATTGCTGAGAAAATCGAAGAACTTCTGGCATAAAGAAATAAATTCTTTTGAAGAAAAATAATATGTATTTTACCCATAATTTTATCCAGAGAGTATATTAAAGAATAAATTGAAATGTTTGTGATCAAGATCTCGGTCCAAGCTATTAATCCAAATTCTCTTGAATTTTTTTAATCTATTGCCCAAGGGTTTACCAATCATATATCAATCGCGGTTCTTTCATGAGGTGCATATTTATGCAAAATGTCTTTTTCAAAGTCTTGAATTCGATAAGACAATAGTCCAATTTTATGCGAAAATGCTTGTTTTTTAGAATTTTCTTGGAAATTCTACATATTAAAGGAAAAATGTTAGTAAATTTCGTGCTACTCAACATCTGCGTAAACTGATTAAAATACGAGGTTGATATCTTTATATTTATTGAATAATTGTTAAAATAATGATTAAATGGTTTCATTTTTTTCATTGATATTTTTTCATACTTTCACTATTTTCACTATCAGTTTGTTGAATTCCAGACTTATTTCCATTAGATGAGATGGCTTCAATCTTCTTTGAAGAGCCGATTAGTATTTTCTCAAGTGCAATTACTGGTGATTCAAGAGTTAATGTTCCAACGATTGATACAACGACCGTTATCACATAATTTCTGATGAAAATATTAAACTGTATGTATAAAAAGAAATCTTTTAAAAAGATTACATTTAATTCGGTATAAGTATTGATCTTACGGCTGCGGTTTCGGTAAAATGTGGCGGAGAATTGTGTGTGCCTGTTACACATCCAATTACAATAAAATGAAAGAGATAAATTGAATAGGAGAGCCGAGAAAGTGGTCGCCAATATGAGTGCGATAAAAAGCGATCCACGACACTTCCAAAGCCATGAGCACAAGCAAAAATGATGTAACACAAAGCTGTCGACCAAGCAATACGGCTTAAGGCATCGTACAAACCATGTACAATTGGAGAAAATCTTTTATTTTCATCTAACTGTTGTAATGGATAATTTGCGAAAATTACCAATGTCATTGTAATCAAAGACAACGTCCAACCTAATATGTTGATCATCTAAAAGCCAATTTCAATGAAAAAATATTTAAAAAATCTTGACAATAAATTCAATACTTTTGGGATTTGAATCTTTCTGTTGCGATTTTCAAAGTGAAAATATCCAGCAATGACTCCGATCAACCATGACGAAAATCGTATGTGTGTTGGGACATAAGCCGTTTTCATTTTATCGCCCGGTAAACTATCGATAAAAAACTTTTTTTAGTATAAATAAAAATTTTGTTGAAAAAATCCATCATTTACGCAAATAAAGTCGTCAAATTATGCTTCACATGAACATTTAATGTGAAATAAATGCAAACCAACAGGAGCATAGTCAATGGAATTAAAGCTTTTCTTTTCAATCGATAAATTAAATAAACGATCGCTGGTGAAATTAAAAAGAGCTGCACGTCAACTGATAAATACCACGAATGCACAAAACACTAGAAAAAAAACGCCAATTATAGTTTTCAATTATTAAGAATAACGGTATTCAAACGACACTCACAAGATCATCTGGATTCACATAGTTTTGAATATACAACAGTGTTGACCACCAATATTTCTCACATTGTTTCTTATTAATGTCGGCCACAATAGACCACAGCGGCCCTGTTTCGCCAAAACGATACATTGACACTGTAATCAAAGCGGATATTGCCAAAAGTGGCGTTAACCGCACATATCGATGAAAATAAAACTGTAGAATATTTAACCGTCCATGTCTTTGGATTTGAAAAAAGACACAAATTTTCGTGTTATAACAAATGCATTGCAAATTTCTTTTTAATTTTCGCATTTAAGACTTACTTTTCTAAATGTTTTAGTATGCCGATTGAAACCAAAAGACCACTCAACACAAAGAACGTATCCACCGCAACAAACCCCGAAACAATTATCATGTTGCTGTATCTTGAGACAAACTGTAAATTTTTTTTTAATGGAAATTCAACGTGAAAATCAGTAAAACAATACTTACCGCATCGTGTACAACCCTATTGTGAATCGGAATTAATAAATAGAAGGCATATGTATGACATAAAACCACCCACTGAAAAAATGAATTTTTGATTTTCATGAAATGGATGTTTTTTTTGTCTTCTGAAAAAATTGGCATTTCATCGAAAATGACAGAAAAAACAACATCCCAAATTCATGGACAAATAATTTGTTAACCTGTGTCGATAGGACGCGAATTCCGTGTAAACATTGTATTGTTTCTGATGTATTGACTTCATTTAAAGAAAACAACTTTTGTCCATTTGAATAAAAAGAAAATGCTAACAAAATCTGAGATTTTTTGCCTAAAAGAAATTAAATCATTTTTTTTTAATTCATGCACCTTAAACACAGTTGGGAACATTGAGTGGTAAAAATACATACGATTGGTACACAGAATATCATAGCCAGTACTGATGAATACCAAACCAGATATTATCACCAGTAAACCACTTTGAATGAAAATAAAACGATAAAAATGTGAAAGTTCAATTAAAATCATATGAAATGGCATTTTCGGTGCTTACATTGTAATTTTCTCTTCAGTTGTCAGTCGAGGATCGTTGTTTCCCTTTTGGCACGTATCTTTAGGCAATTGAATAGAAAAATTGTTCGGGTGTTTTGGAAGTAAATCGTTGATGATTTGCTCAAAAATATCAAATGGGCATGCCGCTGGCAAACAAGTACCAAATGTTATATAAGATCTTCTCGTGTCAACTCTAAATATATGAAATGAAATCAAAGGGTATGGAAGTTTTACAAGAACATAGTGGATACTATTTTTTTTTACTTTGGTGCATTTTTAACGTGAACCATATCAGGAAAAGCGATGTTATTGATGTCATATCGATAAATTTTCGACGCAATTTTCTCTTCAAGGTCATAAAATAAACGACCTAAACAATATTGTGTTTCATATCGTTTTATTTCCAAACATTGGAAATATGAACCAAAGTCATGTGTATTGCCACTAAATATGCCGGATGGTAATTTGCCCCATGAATCCACAACTAATGAAAACGAATAACATATTTTGCAGTTTCAAACAAATTCGAATTTTAAGTGTAAATATTACTTTGTAATGCCCATCTCTCTCGTGTAATTAAACCATTTTGAATTGCTTCCAATTCTATTAAACATTTCTTGTTTTTAAAATTATTTAGTGATTCCGAATTATTTTTTGATAGTTTGGAATAACTTTCAAGAAAAAGATCATATTTAAGCTGTTCGAAGTCTAAGAAAAAACTTTTTATCTTTTCACATCCAACACAATTCAAAACTAATAGAAATAAACATTTCAAATGAATTCCATGCATTTTTGCTATTTTTTTCATCACTAAATATTATTTTCTAATAGATGAACTTTGTTTCCTTTGGTTCATATTGCAATTAGAGTTTTTGGGAAATATTTTCAATAACCATTTGACACTGTTTCCAACAATTTTTGCATTATTTATAATATTTTAACGTATTGTATGAATTTTTGAGCAGGTGGTAACTTAATTATGGTGGATGGATAGGCATTCAAAATTTGTGGTATTTGAGTTTTTGCAGGGAAATTGGCAACGATCTTTATGAAGATTGAATTACAACTGATTACTGATTGACATCAAAAGGTATGGATTAAGTAAAATGCAGTGATTGCATTCCATATATATTTTTTATGAATTATTTATATGAGATTAGAAATACGAGATTTGATTAAATAATATTGTGCTTTGCTGTGGTTTTCCTGTTGAATCTGTTCAAGTTTTTTCCGTACTTTGATGCATAGTTTCTTTTTCATGGCATCTCTATAATCTTTGACACTCTGAACTTTGCTGAAAGTGCTGTGAGACTGAAAAACAAGCAATAAATGACGTTCAATTCGTTAAATCGACTGAAAGTGGTGTTAAAAATGAAATTGAGATACTTATACGTTAAAATTATGAATCAATCGAACACCGTTCCGTCAATACTGAAGAATTATTGTAATCGCCTCTTAATGAGAGAAAAATTCTTATTGGAAAGGAATTGATTCGATTTTGTTTTCAAATGTTAGTTGCTTTTGAAAGCATAAAAATGGATAGCATTCAATCTATTTTCATTCCAAAGTGAAATTGATAGCAAAATTAAACTTGAAATATTTTCGCATGCGAAAAATGAAAATCAATTTATCAGAAACGGGACTTCAATCATATGTTGATAATCCTAGTCAATGCGAACTAATTGTATTGATAACATATACATTGTAAAAGTCCAAAGGTGCGATAGTATTGCATCATCGGCAAAATGATCAATATCATTTGAATGTGCATTCAAGAATTTTGCAAAGATTAAAAGAAAAAGCAAGTAACGCCTTTCGGACTTGCGTTGCAGCTGCAATATTAGCAATAAAGTTGATCCATTTATTTGAACTGTCTAAACCAAAAGAGATCACGAAAATTGGTTTTATTGACATACAAACATTGAAGGTTATCGCAATTTTATTCAAACTCTTAGATGCTCTATAAGTTACGATTACGATTGTTGACACGTCAACTATAAACAAGAAAAATTGCGTAGGTCAATCACATAAACTCATGTGTTTTGTTTGCAATTAGTTTTTTGCAATTTTTTATTGTGGTTTATACATTACAACATCAGCATTTTGTTTATCAATCATATAATCTACGCACTGCGTACAGATGCACGTGTTCACAAAATGCATACCGCTTTTTTTATAGTCATTCGTTGTTTGTGAAACTTTTGGACACAAAACGGAACAAAACACATGTATATTTTGCTCAAATTGCCAACAGTATAAAAGAGAATAGTCACAGTTTATGTCTTTTAATTAGTTTTGTGCTTTTCTTCATCGCAGTGCAGTGATCATTTAACGAAATATTAATTTTAAAAACTGCATCTTTTTGCACTAAATTAGACTTTGTTTTTGGGAAAAGTGAATAGTTCAGCCAAATATTTACATTTTTTAGTGAAAATGAAGAGTTTATGCATTGTGCTTTTTTGTGTTGTTCTTCTGATTGAAAATGGAAAGGGCAATAATATGCATGAGAGTACAACTAAAGGTTCATTTAAAGGTGTTCCGACAACGACAGATCTTTCAAGTACAACGGAACCGTACACTACGCCAGGCACAGATGAAGATGTTTCAGTGAGTACGACCGATTTTTCAACTGAACCAACTCTAAGTTCAACATTGCCAGACATCACGTCAAGCACTGAAGAAGATGTTTCACTGAGTACGACCAATTTTTCAACTGAATCAACTCCCAGTTCAACGGTTCCCGACATCACGCCAACCACAGAGGAAGAAATTTTAGTGTCTACGATCAATTTTTCAACTGAACCACCTCTAAACTCAACGGATTCAGACATCACGCCAAGCACAGAAGAAGACCTTTCATTGAGTACGTCCAATTTTTCAACGGTACCAACTCTAAATTCAACAGAACCAAACACCACTGTTGAAGAAGGCAATTTTACCCATGTTACTTCAGTTAGTACAAGCGAAGAACCATTCACTGATATTTCTACATTTGAGGACGACGATTCAAGCACCGACTCAAAAGTATTTGATGATCCAGATGATATTGATTCCGAAAGCGGTGATGAAGACACACTTGTGGCTGCCACTTCGGGTAACTACTCCATTTTTTTCATTAAATTGAATAAAACGCTATTTTTAAACTATAAATTGAACTTTTTCAGTTGACACGGATAAATTGAAGGCTTCCTTAGAAAATGGTGCAAATGTTAATGCCGTCGACAATTACAAACGTACGCCTCTCCATAATGCCGTTTTAAATGGTAATCGTATATATTTGAAATGAAACTATTCCAATGAATTTTAATTAAACAACTGATTTAGGTGATGGAGAAACATTGAAAATTCTCATTGAAAATGGTGCGAATATTAATGCTCAAGACCGTAAGAAAGAGACACCACTTATGAAGGCAATTGAAAATGGTAATTTCACTTATTTTTACATTCAGATAAAACATTCCAATGAAGTATAATTGAAAATCTTTTTAGGTGATATTAACGCAGTTGAAGTTCTCATTAAAAATGGTGCAAATGTTAATTCCGAAGATCGTCAAAAAGAGACACCTCTTCATAAAGCTGCTTTTAATGGTAATTTCGCTTATTTTCGTATTAAAATAAAATTCACTACTATACAGTTTAATTTAATACCATTTCAGGCCTCACCGAAATAATTAAAATCCTTATAGAAAACGGTGCAAACGTAAATGCCGTCGATCGCTTTAAAGAAACACCGCTTCACATGGCAGCAGAAAATGGTAACTTGACGTCCCAAATTTCTCTTCAAATACTTTGCTCTCTGAAACGACCTCAATTTTTTTATGAAATAAATTTTCAGGTGACGAAGAAGTATTTAAAGTTCTCATTGAAAAAGGTGCAAACGTGAATGCCGAAAGCAATGATAAACAAACGCCGCTTCATCTAGCCGCCAACAGTGGTAATTGCTCATATTTTCTATCAAAATAAAATCAAAGAAATGAAGTTTGATTTAACAACATTTCAGGCAACTTTGGAGCTGTTAAAATTCTTATCGACAATGGTGCTAATGTTAATGCCATAGACAGTTCCAAACAAACACCACTTTCACTGGCTGCTATAAATGGTAATCGTACATATTTTTCCCTTAAAATGAATTCAACTACTTTGTACTATGTTTAATTAACTTTTTAGGCAACGCTACAACAATTAGAATTTTTATCGATAAAGGTGTAAATGTCAATGCCCTGGATAATTATAAGCAGACGCCACTCCATAATGCCGCTTTAAATGGTAATAGAATAATTCTTTCGATTAAATAAATAAAAACAACTCAATAACGCATGACATTT
The DNA here is from genome assembly GCF_009176525.2 of Contarinia nasturtii. Classification (NCBI taxonomy): domain Eukaryota; kingdom Metazoa; phylum Arthropoda; class Insecta; order Diptera; family Cecidomyiidae; genus Contarinia; species Contarinia nasturtii. The sequence goes on along the minus strand of NW_022200123.1, from coordinate 349,263 downwards.
TTCAGGCAACGAAGATGCATTGAAAGTTCTCATCGAAAATGGTGCTAATGTTAATGCCGAAGATAGTTTCAAACAAACGCCACTTCATATGGCCGCTCTATCAAACGAAGTCGGACCAATCGAAGTTCTCATTGAAAATGGTGCAAATGTTAATGCTGAAACCGTTGGCAAATGGACACCGCTCCATTTGGCAGCTGATAAAGGTTGTGTTTAATATCCCATCAATATGAAATCACTCCACTGAACTTTAATTCAATTCAATTTGTAGGTCACAAGAACGTATCTAAGGCTCTTATAGAAAAGGGTGCAAATGTCAATGCCCAGAGTGACGATCAACGTACACCGCTTCATCTAGCTGCCAACAGTGGTAATTGCTCATATTTTCTATAAAATTTACAAACTTTCCCCTGGAAATGACCGGTTCAATGCATTTTATTTATATATACCATAGGTGATGGAGATACAGTAAAAATTCTTATCGAAAATGGTGCTAATGTTAATGCCGAAGACAATTATAAATGGACACCACTCGGCGAGGCCGCTCTAAATGGTAGTTAAACTGACATTGTTAAGAAAACCATCTTAATGAAGTTTAATAAAACAACTCCACAGGTAGCGAGGATGCATTAAAAATTCTTATCAAGAATGGAGCCAACGTTAGTTCTGAAGATTATTTCAAACAAACGCCACTTCATATGGCCGCTCTATCAGACGAAGTCGGACCAATCGAAGTTCTCATTGAAAATGGTGCAAATGTTAATGCTGAAACCGTTGGCAAATGGTCGCCGGTAAATTAATTTAATTATTTAAATTATTTTTATTTATTTAATTATTCTTTTTATCTTTAAAGCTCCATCTGGCTATTTATAGAGGTAATTTGGAATTTATTTATCTATTGAAATAAAAACCATTTCAATTCCACACATTTTTAGATCAAGAAAAATCTTCGAAAGCTCTTATCGATAAAGGTGCTGACGTAAACGCGATGAGCAACGATAAAAGAACTCCGCTCATTTTAGCAGCTGAGAGAGGTAACTTCATATGATTTTTCATTAAAATTAATATCAATCCTTAATCAAAATTAATTTAATAAAATTATAGGTAATATTAAAACGGCTAAAGCACTCATCGATGACGGGGCCGATATAAATGCCAAAGATATCAAGGGACAAACTGCTTCTCAAGTAGCATTTCAAAAAGGTAACTGCTCATCCATTGATATGGGAAAATGTGTTTACCTAAAAGAAAGAAATATAGAATTTTTTAGTAAATTGCGACAAATTGTCAACAAAATAAATGTTCCTGTGACTATTTTCAATTTTAATTGATTTCTTTATATACTTTTCCTGAAAACTCACAATATTCAAAAAGAATATTTAATGTCACAAAATTATTCGCGAACATTCTTCAACGACATATCATGATTCATGAAGTAAATATGTTTTTTTCTATCAGGTTATACAGAACTCGCAGAAATACTTCGAAAGGGGAAGCAATCCGATTCCGATACAATACAGACTACAAGCGAAAGCCCATTCACTGATGTTCCTGTTAGTAGTACAAATGATAACTAAGTTAGATTCAGATAGAAGATATTTTGTTAAATCATATATATTTTTTGAAATTTCATTGGATTTTGTCCTGAATTTATTAAATATTTAATTTTAATACAATAATAATTTTATAAACATTGACATAAGACTTCCATTAAAAATGCACATGCACTTCATTGTTACAACAAACTCATGAGTCTTTTATTATTGTTATCCGAATTCCCAGACGATGAATGACATGAGTGAAATTCTGATAGCGAATTAAATCGGATGTATAGTCGAATGTCCGCACATGTGAAAGTCGAAACTTGGTACTAGGTTTAAATAATTGTACCAAAAATGTCCTTAATTGTACCGCAATTTATTTTTAATTCTATATATTATTTTCCTAGAAATTTCAATAAGATCCGGAACGCAACTGTGGGCGTTTAGTTTAATCACATTTACCTTACCGGACATTGTAGATATGTTTGAATTTAGAGGATTATCAATTTTGAAACCAAAAACCATAAATCGAATAAATTGGTTTGAAACATATCAAATTATTTCGGTTAAATCAATTGACATAGCCTTCATATGTGAAATACAGACTTTATTTGATTTATAAAATTTATTTAAAAAAAAATGTCAAATCAATAATAAAAAACCAGAATGCCGAAACATAACACAATAAGAATTCTTGAATTTTCGGAAAAACGTTCGTTCGAGAAAAAAACATTTTCGAGAAATGTTCCGACATTATAAATTATTAGAATAAGTGTTGTAAAAAAACAAATCAAACACAAATTATTATTGTTTTGATTGAAAATAAAATGTCTTACATCCGTAAGATGAACTTTTCCGCACTGTGATCCACAACATGCATTTATTACATATCTTTTACTGAAATTTGAATTCACGAGAAAACTGAATCTGACATTAGTTTTACGATAAAAATAATTTTCGAAGCACTTTTCATACAAAAACTACTAAAAATGGGAATTTTTGTATCGCAGCCATGCCTATATGATATCGTAATCATGTGAAAATTTGCAGAGGTTATTTTTTTCACAAAAAGTTAACATTCTGAAAGTTTGAAGAAATTTCAATGCATATTAAGGGTACTTCCCATAAAAAATTTCGTTTTTGAGTGAAAAATCCAAAATTTTGTTCGGGAGGTACTAATATGCGTTGAAATGTCTTCAAACTCTCGAAATGGTATTTTTTGTGATAAAAATAACCTGTGCAAAGTTTCAGCTCATTACGACAGATCATCATACAGACATGGATTTCATACATAAATTCAATTTTTTTGAAATTTTGGTATGAAAAGTGTGTTGAAAGTTGTTTGTATCGCAAAAATCACAGCAATGAAACGACAACAACAATAACACATATTTTTACTGTCAAAATTTTGATGTCAAATGGTGTCGACATTGGTGACGGTATTTTGAAACAGACTGTGTAATCCATATTCATCGTATATGATCCTATGTAAAGTTCTATACTTGATCTAGTTCACAATGACGGTTCAAATCGTTTATGTCCACTAGCGAGGACATGGATTGTGTGTTTCTTCTGTTACATGTACGTTGTAATGGACAAGTATAGTAACATGGCGTCTTTCAAATAAATTTAAAAATCCGTCCACTCGTGTCGACACCATCTAGCGCGATAGTAAGGTCATATTCGGTTTTCTCGTACCCAAAAACCCTCCAATACACATTTTTGAGTGTTTAAGTATACATTAAATATCGCTTTTGGAAGAAAAATTGAATTTTTCCCATGGATGGCCATGGGCATCACACCAGACATGACACTTCACTCTGTCAACCAAAGTCGCTCAAAATCTAATGGTTTCTATTCCTCGGCACCCCCAATCATCCTGTGAAGTCAGATTTTGAATTACTTTTCTTGTTGTACAGCGTACAGGGTACCACGCACATACATTCGGACATCGAAAAAACGCTAGATTCGTGTTCCCTGGCTCCCAAAACACCCAGAAAACGTGTTTTTTGAGGGTGTTAATTTTTAGACCGATTCCAATACTTTACCTTACACACTAGGTGTGTGCGGAAAAGTAAAAGCTACCAAATACGTTTCTTCGTATGCGCAAACACGTTCGTAGTAAAATGAATATTTGAAAGTAACACACAGCTTGAATTAATTTATTTAGTTAGTCCAATAGAATAATAGAAATCGCTTTAATCGCTCAGGCAATGAAAATGATTTTTTTCGCTAAAAATATCATTTTGGAGCAAAATGCATCAAAAATGGAAAGGAAGGCTATTCCAACTTCAGACATGTGAGGCCAAACTGTTTCATAGCAAATCTAACAAATTGGCGCGCCGACAGAAGAAATTGATAATTTTGGAAAAAATGATTTAAAAAAGTGATTCCCCTACCGGGAATCGAACCCGGGCCTTCTCGGTGAAAGCGAGATATCCTAGCCACTAGACCATAGAGGAGTTATACATAATTTTGATTTAACGTTTGCTTTGAATCTTATACATGTACTTAAAATAGTTATAAGCTCTTTTTGGGTGATTTAGATAGAGTTTTATATCGATAAAATTCATTATTGCAAAAATAAATACTTCAAGAGATAAATAACGATTTTTTAAAAATTATTTCGTGCTGATCCTTTAAATTGAAATAGGGAACGAACACAACGGCGGTGATTTGTAGGCTTTTTGATATTATGACAGTTAATAAATCGATATAAGAAAAAACTAGAAATCATTATTTGAAACAAGCGAATGTGCAATAATAGAAATATTAGAAAAAAGAGGTGCCCAAATTATATAACGAACATAAGTCTATGACGCTCATATATCTACAATTCTGCATATGAAACATCAACGATGGAAGAATAACATCCTAACCAAAGCTTTTAATTTTGTTGTTTCAAGCCGCTTCCAATCAATTACGAAAACATCAACGATTATTTATTTATGAAGATCACGCTCGGTTTCACCGATCAGCACAGTGTCAATATATGAAAAAAATATAAAATCCATGCATTAATGCCGAAAAAATCACTGCGTGAATTTTCTAATTAGGGCTTCATCATTCACAAGCATCGGTGGTTCAGTGGTAGAATGCTCGCCTGCCACAATATTTGCAATTACGCAGAACGCGGGCGACCCGGGTTCGATTCCCGGCCGATGCAGTAATATTATTTTTTTAATTTTTCTACCAGATTCGTATTTTTTTAGAATTCACATCGAATCATCAATTCATATAGTTATAGATCGGTTTATCAGAAAATGAGTTTGTGTAATGTCAGGACCATCAACGAAAATAGAAAGTTAAATGTACAACTAAATGACGTAGCGTACACGACATGGAATCTGCCAATCTGACATGTGACAGAAAGAAAAAACACGTTGACGATCACATTTAAAACCAATGAAAACTATCGAAAATCATTATTAAGAAGGACTTTTGCAAGTATTTGTAATGATTACTAATGTTTCAATAATGATCTTTCCCTTGGTTTTGTTGGATGTTATATAAGCTTTTATTTGATCAGATTTCAATAAACTTGACTGATTCACATCTGGATTAGAAAAAAATGAGAATTTTCAAGATCTTTTTCCATTACGTATCTCAATTTGACTTCAGTTTTGGCTTCGAATTTGGCTCTGTGGCCATTGATGGCGTTCCATGATTTATGTAGCCCGACTTTTTGGTATGTGAAATGTTTTGCCTTAACTAAAAAAATACATAAAAGTTTGAATCAATCGTATTCATTTGTAGTGTACTGTTTGGACCGTAGTGGACAGGGTGGTTTCTTTCTTCACAAGCATCGGTGGTTCAGTGGTAGAATGCTCGCCTGCCACAATACTTGCAGTTACGCAGAACGCGGGCGACCCGGGTTCGATTCCCGGCCGATGCATTGATTTTTTTTTTAATTTTTCCACCAATTTTTAAAATACAATCAGTAACAACAGCAATGATAACAACATTTCAAATGATAACGTTTAACCTGTACATTGTTGACATCAATGATTATTTTAAAAATCATTCTAATTCATTCTAAGCGTTTCTGAAGAATATGCATATTCTAACTGATACAAACCTTTCATCGTACAGTTACTGTCTCTTCAGTTCGTTTGATCATTCATGAAGAAATTTTAAAAAACTACAAAAGTGTTGTATTTATTATGGCTTCTTTTAATTTTTTTGACATTTTTATTTATGTGTGTGTGTGTTTTTTCAATCATTTTTTTTAATTGTGTTGTAAACATTTATTGTTTAATTTTGTTATTTCTATCCACAATATAGTTGTGATCGTGCTTTTATGTCCATTCAAACTCAATTCATGATCATCGATCTAAACTTAATTATCATCCATTGAGGTTATATGTTCAACTAAATTATGTATCCATTAATTCACTTTTCTCATTCTTCGCTATCATCATCATTAGTATGTGGGTTTTAAGCTTGGTTGGTCAAATTAAATGTTGAAATAATGCAGATTTCAGCGTACCACCTCAAAAAAGTTTCTGATTTTTTCGTTTCTGTATGAAATTACGAAACATTTTGTTCTTGAATTCAAATGTAAATGATAACGTAACAATTGAAAATCCATTTCTGGGTTATTTTTATGTTTTGTTTTTGGTTTCATTCTCTCTTTTTGTTTAAACTTTCTAATGCTGAAATGTTAAAATACATAAATTTAATTGGCTATTTTACTAGTACGGTTATCAGTGTGTTAAGTTTGTTTGTGTTTTTTTATCTTCTTTTGTATTGTATGTGCTGAAATTACTAAATAGTTTTGTTATATGTTCTATGGTTAAATAATGGACTGAAATGATTATTTGGGGAGCACAAAGAGTTAAAAACAACAACTGAAGGGATTTTTTCTTCTTGTTAATTGATAAATGATGAAGGAATATTGGCATGCATAGAGGGGGCGCGTGATTGGAAAAGAGTTGTATGTGTATGTGTTTTGGATACAGAAAAGAAGTAGATGTACTGATGCGGGTCGTTTGTTTTGTTATGAATTGTCTTATGTAGTTTATATTATTCTAGAGCTATCATGGTATGATCGGTATCAAACCGTGTAAAATAATAGTAATAGATTTATCATTGCCGTTATTGGACCAATCGGTTTTTATTTTCTTTAAACTATTATTTCAAGCATTTCCATATATAGTATTAGCAAAAATGATTTGCACTTTAAATTGTTGGGCGTGTGTGCGCCCTTCATGCATTCATCATGAATGCTGCATAAAAATGTAAGTGTTATTTTGGGCTATTGTATTTTGTATTAGTATTATTATTCCTCTGTTTGCGCTCCACACCATCTATGTGATAATAATAATTCCTTTTAAAACTATTCCTTAAATTCTGACTATTGGTTGTCTGGATTAAAATTTAATTTGTGGTTGTGTGTGTATGTGTGTTTTTTCTATCTTCAGAAACACAAAAAAATGAGACATTGATACGATGTGAATTGGGCTATTTCCACTGTTCATGTAATTATATTTTGTGTTGTGGAAGCATGTTTTAAACAATATTCTGAGAGCGATCTATTTCTTTTCATTCGTTTACATCCGACAACACATTTTCATTATTGTTTTTTTTTTAAAGAACAGCAGAGAAAATATCACCTTAAAAAAGAAAACAAAAAAAAAAAACAAGAGAATAAAAAAAACGATTAAAGAGTTTAAACAAAATGTACAAATTAGAATCAAATAGATATTGCAAATGCTTTAAAACCTACACTTTTGTTTTCAGTTATAAGTTTGTATTGTTGTCGCTTTAGTCTGAGGTTAGTTCGTGGTACAAATCATAAATTGTGTGTTTGCTTTCATTTCGTATTTGCAGCATTTCATCAAATCACAAAGAAATCTAGTTGACAATGACCCTTCATTTAAAACATTGTCCCGCCTTTAAAATACTTAAGTTAATATGAATTTCATTTGAATTGCGATAGTTTCTCAGCATGTTTTTCACTTGTATTTTATTTTGAATTGATTTTTTATTCTACGCTTGTATAGTATAGCATATTCTGTTGTTGTTGTTTTTAATTTTCTATTTTCAACCAATGATGATGATGAATTTAAGCATGTATTCGGTATATATTGTAATCATTTGCTTGAATGTCTAGAAAGATTTGTAAAATATAGAAACCATTTGTGTATATGTGTTGTTTAATTTCCTACAATTCTTCCTGTATAACTGTCGTTTAGCATAAGTTAAATTGAACATTGATTGATTGGCCATAGTGGCCGCACATTGAATTCACATATAAAAAATGGTTGCGATTCAAATAAAAATACAAGCTACATATATGTGTATGTGTGTCTGTGTGTGAAGTTATCCGTTTGGCTACCGTAAATAGGAAACGGAAGAAACGCCTATTTTAGTATATTTCAACAAGGTTTGGATCGTCCAAACCAATCAACAGGAACGTGTATTTAACAATTTACCGAAAACTAACAATTTGTTCATATTTCACTTCCATTTTGTTTTAAAAAAAAAACAATCACCATTGAGATCTAATGTTAGTGTTTTTTCTGTTTAATATCAATTGTCGTGTCAAAAAAAGGTATCTAACACACGAAGCGTGTTTTTGGCTCGAAAAAAAATCAACGATTTCGCTTGTTGAGAACGGAAAAAAAGTTTTTCGGCATGAAACAATTTTGATGTATCCAAATGCGTAAAAAACGAGCGTTTTTTTCGGTCGAATTTGTGTGGTTTTTGTTTGTTGGGTAATAAAATCAAAATTTAACGTTGGCGCAAATGCTGCCATTGAACTGTTTTTATGCTATTTGTTTTTTTTTTCCATGTTGGTAAGAATTTTGTGATGAAGAAGACAGTTGTGTCGACTATAATCATAACTTATGCATATTTAAATCTGTTTCATAAAATTGATGTGAATTTCTATCGATCGATTTGTTGCGGCTACATTTGAGAATGTGTTGTGTGTTACATACGAAAACCTGTGTAACCAAACTCGTTGAGCACATTATTGAGTTTATAAGCTCACACAGAGCGACAACAAAATACAGAAGAACATTATCGCACCTCCATTCATCACTACTTAAGTTGAATTTTGTTTTTGTTGTGATTTTTTATTTTCAGAAAAATATCTGTGATTTGGCCACGGTGGGCCCGTATATTATCTGGATTTTCTTCATATGTATAATATATATATATATAGGTTTATCTAAGGTTTCAGTTGTATTTAGATTTCTGTTATGCATTTGTACCAAAATTGTCCATTTTTTATTTCTTCTATTCTATATTAGCCGTATTTCATTGTGTGTATTTCAATATGACGTATATTTTCCACGCTTCTCTAATGTTGTTTTTTTTTTTTGTTTTAAATTCTCACTAAAATCTATATAACATAAATTTGTTAACATACCAGTGTTTAAACGTTATCTCTTTTATTTTTCACATTACTAATCACACCACGAAACGAACGAACGAAATGAGAACATCAACGACGTGATCATATTTAATTTACCTTTCCATATATCTCATCTATGAGACCGTTTCATATAATAGAATGTATATATATTTATTTATTTATATTAATTAATAAGAGACAGTTAGTTTATAGAATAATAATCATTTGTTTGTTTTTTGTTGTTGTTGTTGTTATTTTCTTTTATTGTATAGACAGTGTCTATTGGACACATCCGCCCTATATGTTCAAATGAAATTGTATCTTTAATGCCAGATGTTTGATATACATAATTGGCTTAAATTTTACAATTTTTCTTTGCAAAGTTTTTTTTTCGTTTTATTTTCCTTTTTTTTTGTGTATATGTGTATTTATAATAATTATATCAGTGATAAAATACAATGTTTCTGCAGCGAACTGTCATATGTTCGACGGTTGCCCGTTACATGTGTGTGTTTTTTTAAATCTTTTCGTTAGCTCATTTAAAATTTTCTTCTAATTTACAAACATAAATGAATTGTGTGTTTTGTTTGTTTTTTGTTTTCCTTCCTTTTGTGAGTTAAATCGATAAAATTTGATCGGCATTTGTTATGCCCTTAAATGATATATCTAGTAAAGTAACAGATTTTATTTGTGTGTGTATGTGGCTTTTGATAGACATATGTATCTTCTACGATGCTTAACTGAAATTGCTTTTACAAATAACATTTGCATTTTTTTCTCTCACAATATGTAAATAAAACTTTTCTTTTCTCTTTTTTTGTTGTTTATAATTGATAAAAGATTTCTTTTTTTTTAAAGAAGAATTATAAAAAATTTTAAAAACAAAATTATCTCTCAAATAATAAAAAAACTCGTTATTGGGATAAAATTAAATGATTCACCATCCTTTTCGAAATTGAAAAATGAAATGGGAAAAAGTGTTAACATATTTGTTATGCATTTTTTTTTCGTAAATTTTTTTCAGACTGTGACGCACTGAAAATATGTATAGAATTCTAATCACGCGATCACATTTAGCTTATATCAACAAATTCTTTTTTTTTTAAATATAATTATCAATTTAATTTAAATGTAAATTCATCCAATGTGCTTCACGATTGAAAGCACGCCTTTAAAAATGAGTGTGATCAGAATCGCTTATGATGCAATCATTTTTGAATAACTTGATCTCATTTCTTAGCTCCAACTGTGTGTTTTTTTCTCTCTTTTTATTTACAATTTAGCTGAGAAGCATTTTTTTTTTTTTAATTTTTAGTTTGAAGAGTTGAGGACTCACAATGTGGATTTATTTTTTTTAACTCTTATGTTTTAAATGGGCGAAAAACGAAGTATTTGCAATTGTGTTGGCTTTGTTTTCATATCTATTGTTGTTGGTTTTGTTGCTTTTGGATTTGTTGATCATCTGCAAAGCGTATAAAAAATTCGGCAATCGTATTATCCATTTGATTTGATTTTTGGTTGTTGGGCTGCTTTTAGCATTTACCTATTGCATTTGTGGTTGATAATGTGGTTGATGTTGCTGTGACTATGCTTGATTCACTTGGCGTTGTTGGGCCAGGCGTAAAACCTGACTGACTCATTGACTTCTGGCGAACCTCACGAATTTTCAGCTGCAAACTTTGCTTATTCGGAAATATATCACTGTGTTTTATCTATTCAATTGGAAATTCCATCGGAATGCGATTAGTTTCAGTTTTGCCGAACCTCCAAAAAATAAGAACAACAAAGTAAGTAAGCAAAAATATACCTGGAATTCGGTTGTGTCTTTTGAGCTAGGAAACATTCCAGATGTATTGAAAAGTTCCATAACAAGTTGTCGACGTTGTTCCAATGTTTTGCGATGACCTTTTTCAGCAGCCGAATCTTGTGATGATCGTGGCGCTGGATTGTTTGCACTGCCAATCGGTGTGCGCGGCGAACGATCCTCATTGGTATTCAAATCTAAATCATACAAATGGCAATGTGTTGTTATTGTAATGCTTTAAAATAAAATAAAATTGTCTTTTTTTTTTTTGCTGCATACCTTTGACTTGTTCAATATTAAAATCGGGACCAAAAAATCGATTACCAACCACAGCAGGCGGTGTGGCTGTGGATATTGCACTGTTTGGTTGTTGTTGTTCTTCTTCATAAACTAAAAAAAATGTTCGAACAAAATTTGCGTTGAAAAAATCATCCGAATAGAATATTCAATGGAATAACAAATGATGAAGAAATGCTTACATGATTTGGCTGAATGTGGTGGCTGGTGTTGTGGTTGAGTTTTTTTGCGATAGTTTTGCGAAAAAACACGCGGTGAAGATGGCACTGATATAGCACTTGGCGATTGACAATCTTCTGGCTTGAAACGTGGCAACGTTTGGAACTTTTTCTCAAAATCCACTTGCCGTAAAACACTGAAAACGAAAAAGTGAGTAAAATCAATGTTTTAAAAAATTCAGGGTCGTCGACCTTTTTTGTTGTGACTTACTTATTTAAATCTTCGCCTTTTACTTTCTTAAACAATGTTTTCTTTTGCATCCCTGGTGATAATTGTTGCGAATCGTCCATAGCAGCTGAATTTGGCGTTGGCAATGCGGATGGTACAGACGTTGCCGTTGGAATAATTTGCTGTGTATTTGGTAGTGTGGCTTCATTGCTAACAATTTGTGATTGACCTAGTATATAGCGATTCGTAAAATATACAAATGAATGAATGAAGTACGTTTGAATGAATTGATGACCTTTTTTTGTATACATACAATTTGCATCTCCGCCAACCAAACTGCCCAAACGTCTTTGTAATGGAGCTCGTCCCAATTGCGCTGGCGTTGGTGCCAGTATAAATCTTTGCTGATTGTCTGCCGACGTCGAATCATCATAATCTTCGCTGTATTCGTATTCAGTTTTTTCATCGTCTCCAGTTGGTTCTTCATCCATGGCATTTTCATTTTCTTGCCGGACAATTGTCGACGAGTAGGTCTCTGCACCTTGTTGTGGTTCCGTCATTGATTTCGGAGTTGCTGGCAAATTTCGGTTGGATAAAACCTATACATAAAATACGAATGTTATTCGATGAGTAACGATACGTATTTTGAATGTGGTGATTTCAAGTGTTTACCTGTTGATTGTTATTTTTTCCATTATCATCGTTTATATCTCGATTGGCAGTTGATCCAGTTGTCGATGTTAATGTTACAATACCGGCTGTTGTTTCTATCGTAGATGTGGAGGAGGAATTGATCATCAAAACGGATTTTAATTGATTATTAGTTTGTGTAGTTGAATTTGGATTAGTAGTAGATGTGGTGGTGGTGTTAGTTATGGTAAAGTTGCACTTATTTCGAATGTTATTGTCATGTTGATGGTTATGAGCATGATTGGCTGTTGTGTTTGTATTCGAATTGTTGTTATTATTGTTAATCACATTTAAATCGTTTACACTGAGCAATTTACTGAGCGACGCTTGTGTTAGTAAAATGATTCCGGGTTTTTTAATGATTGTACCGTTATGTGATATTGATGATATTGACGAGGACATTGACGTTGGTGCATTATTACACTGTAACACTGAATTCAGTGGCGATGAGACAGATGTTACTAAAATCGGTTGTGCAACATTTGTTGTATCATTTTTTATGTCATTTGTATCGTTGGTCACATGGTTATTTTTCACTTTGGCCATAATCAATTGATTCGATTGTGTTTGTATGCAATTTGAACCGTTACTATCATAGTAAATCGCTTCAAATACCACATAACTATTGCTATTGCTGCAGGCCACTACATTTGGTGATACACATTTGGTGGAAGATGATGATGATGATGAAGTAGATGATAATGTGGTTGGTGTTGTCGGAACTATTGTGATTTCGGTTTTATTGTTCGGTTCGGTTTTTATTTTTTTCATTTCATTTTTTGCATGACAAAATGACATAGACACAAACAGGCACACATATCACAGATATTAATGATGATGATTATGATGACGAACAACACACATACATTCAACAGTTAGTTTTCGTTGTTTTTTTTTTATTTTGTGGAAAATTGCGTTACGAAAAAAAAAAAGAAAAACAGAGAGAAAGAGCGTTACGATTTTATGTATGAGATAGAGAGCGAGAGTTAAAAGTCAAGATGCAGTCATTTAATTGACAATGAACTTAAGAGAAAACAGTACTTGAAACAAATAACAGAATACTTGAATACTTTTGTTTTTCAATACCAAAATAACACAAACACAACGAACATAAAATTGAAGAACGATTTATAAAACTTAAGGAAAATGAAAGTGATAAGAAATGTGTGCAACGATATAAACAAAAACAAGGGCAACAACTTAGGATACTTCAATTAAAATGAAATGAAGTGCAATACAACTTTTGTTAATGAACAGTGTTAAACAATTGGAATTATTTACAAACCTTTACTCAATTGGATATTAGGTTTCACGTCACTTTTACTATCGACGACCTCTTGTTTTATATCACCGCCTATACACCATTGACAAACAAAAATCGATGAAATATAAATTAGTCTACGTTCTGCAATTGATGAACGGCATTCACAGTATGAATGCTTGACTTACCGCTCGCTAATGACGCATTTGAAAAAGTGAATACCGTGGGCGGTGACGGTTTTACTTCACCTTGATTTTCAATTTCCGATACAACAACTCCGCCAGCCGTTACTATTGGTTTTGTATCTTTTGGGCTTATTGGCATCGTTTTAAAAGCACCGCCTGCATTTTACAAAGCAACAAAAAAAAGAAGAAAAAAAACGTGAATGGAATGTGATTTATAATTCAGGTGGGAGCGCAAAGCATATTTATATATTTGAAAAAGGGTAATAATTTACCGGTAGGTTGAAATGGTAGAATTCCAGACGGATTTTTCGGCGAGTATGCATTCAAATACATTGGAACCTGTTGATAGTTCAGTGGACTATCGATGTTTTGTCGTTGTGCTTTTATCGCTTTCGGTTTACATGTGAAATCACGAGCACCATTTCCATCTTGTTGCTGTGTTTCACTTGATGGTTCCTTCTTTACTTTACTCTCGCTTGCATCCGTATTCTCTTCATTGTCGGAATCGGTTACTTTTTCGGCACATTTTAAATCGATGTCATGAGACTCCTTGGCACTTGGTGCTTCTTCTTCAGCAATTACCATCTGTATTTGATTCATTTAATGAAAATTAAATGTTAAAAAAACGTTCATCAAGTTAAAATGAAAATGCCAAAACTCACCTGTTCATCATCCGACATGGATTCATCTTGTGGCTCATTGCTCGCTTCAGTTATTGATTTTATATGAACAGTATTGACAATTGGACCAGATGTTGAAACTGGAATTGCTAATCAATAGAAACGTTTAAGATTAATGACGGGCGTTTAAAAATCAATGGAATAGATTCTCGATTTATCTTACCAAAAGTGTGTGGTTCAGATGTGTCCATGGCTGCGTCGTTGTCATCATGATTTGATGGTAATGCGAGTGAGCTCACCGGTAGCAAATCGACACCATGATATGGATCCAACGGTGTAGTTGGGCTAATTTCATCCATTCCATCAATTGAATCCGTTCGGCCGCGACCATCTTTGCCCGAGCTCGATGATTTTCGTCGATCTTTTGAGCACCATTTCCATTCTGGATATGTGCGAAAATGTGCCTCTTTCACTTCGCTTGCCAGCTCATGGTATCGATTCTTTTCTTCTGGCTTCAATGCATACCACCATTCGCCAAGTATTTTGCTCACGGTACGATTGTCTTGATTCGGATGCTTTTGATGAACCATCGCACGATGTCTTTTCGAAAAAATCATAAACGCATTCATTGGACGACGAATTTTTGGCTCTTTTTGTTTTGTTGCCGGACTTTGTGGTTCTTTTGCTGATGGTGGCCCATTGACACCTTGATGCAATGCACCGCATGATTGTGTACGACGTTTTGCAGCAGCCATTGTTTCATTGCTACTTTTCAATATAACCGGACTGTTTGGTATCATAACATTGCCCACAATTATTTGATTCGATCCCGAATTGTTTGTTGCATCAGAGCTGCCATCGCTATTATTTCCGTTTGAATGTGTTATCATTGAATTGGCCGGCATATTGTTGACATTATTCATTGATGTCATGACTTGTGGCGAGAAATTTGTTTCAGATGTATCCATTCGTTCATCCGTATTCAAGTTATTTCGTCTATCGACGTCGATGTTTGATGGTGGCTGATAATGTTGGCTTTGATGGGGATAATGAAAATTTGCCGATGCTTGACGCGATGACAAATGATTTGTATCGTTTGGTGTCGGTTGCTCGAACACATCATCATCGCCTTGATCATCTGGAAAAAATTGGCAAAAGAGAAAGGCAAAGAAGAAAAAAAATCAAACAAAAACATTTAAAATGATTCATTTTCAACTGAATGCCATTAATTCATGTGACAGTATATGCTTACCATCACCATCTTCATGCGATACTGGCACGTTTGCTGATTCGGGTTTCACATGTGACGTTGTGATGGTTGTAGCTTTTTGATTTTTATTCGGGGCGTCAATTATGGGCAATAATGTTGTCCAATGATGAACTGACCCCGAATTAATTCCGTTTTTTGGAATGGTTGCATGTTCGGTTGCTCCATTTCCATTATTGTACGGAATTGTTGCTGTTGTTAAAATAACGGCGCCCGAATTTGTCACAATTGGCACGTGCTCCGGATGAAAGGGCTGATACGCTGTGTGCACCGTATTATTTGTTATGGAAGATGCCGACGATGCTGGTGAAATTCGAATCACACTTGTTGTATGGGCATTTGGCGTTGAATTCAAATTGGCTGTCACATGTGCTTGTGGTGCTTTAATTTGTCCAGTGCTTATTATGTTTCTTGTTGTTGCGTTGATTTGCGGTGGTGCCGCAATTTGAGCCACCTGCTGCTGCTGCTGAAATATCAAATTTTAATATATATGATATTTTTTTTAAATTCAGTCTTTGTCGAAGAGGATTTTGTGAATTTTTATGTAATTATTTTAACACAATTTTTTTACCTGATAGTGCTGAGAGTGATGTGATTGAGTCACAATTTGTGGACGAAGTGACTCTGGTCGAATTACCTGCGACGAATTTAAACTATACGAAATCGGACTCGGCGTCGTACTGTACTGTTGCTGGAAAATATAAAATTCCATTTAAACACATTTTCGTAAATTAATTGAATAACACGAGCGATTCAAGTGAAGCGAATGGAATATAATTATACCTGCGGTTGCTGAGCAGCTGGGCTGCCAATTGGCATAAATAGATTTTGTCGATTTCCAACCGTTACCGGCGATTGATTTGCATTCAATGGCGATGATACATGATTTGTGGGCGATGAAAATGATGGCGTTGCCGAACGTGAACTGCTCAATGAGACTATTCGAAGAATAAAAAATCAAATCGGTTAGTTACATTTGAAATACCGCCAATCGAATTCTTAAAAAGGAAAATCATACCCAGCATATTTGCCACATCTGTTTCTTCTTGATCGAAACGACCAGTGACTCGATAGTTTGGAGATGTTTCCGATTCTCTAGATGTATCTTCATCAGCTTGTGTATTGCTACTTGAGCGACTGTAAAACGATTTTATTTCAGAAAAATGTCCACAATGTCTATTAATACGAATGATTACCTTGGAAACGATGGTCCTGTCGATGATCTCAAGGTATTGCCACGCTGATTCAAATGGCGTGAACAATAGCCTCGACGTTGTGATTCTTTTGTGCATTGAGGATTTGAACACCTAAAGAAAGGAAAAAAAAACAGATGAAAATTCGTTGATTTTTTGTTAAATTTCGCCCAAAAGCACGACTTAAAAACTTACAAGCGACGCCATTGTTTGCCATTAAATTTCTTACGAACGCCCGTTTCCGACTGTACCACATCGCCTTTATTGAATTTGTGTGGTGTTGCTGCTTGTGAACGTGGGGTTGCTGCATGAGATCGTGGTGTCAGTCGATTGTCAACAAGACTTGATGTACTCCCTCTGCTTTGTACGCTGCTACGTTTACTACTACCGGATAGTACTTTTTCTATAAAAGCACAAATGGATTATCGTTTAAATATCCACATAGGATTGGTAGATTGTTGTGAAAAGTGTAAAAAAAATCCTATAAATTACCTCCGTCCATTGGAAAGCTAATATCTTCGCGTTTTAGCTCATCATCACTTTCGTCATCGCAATAACGTTGGTGTGACCTTCGCATTTCAGCTTCAGTCACTGTTATACCTCGATCTAAGGTTGCAGCAATCGGTGCTGTCGTTAAAATCGGTGTATTGGTCGTTTGCTGTGAAACGATTATCTGTGGAATTTGACTTTCATTTATTTGATGTAAGTTGGAGACATTTTGTACGGCATCGACCGAAATCGAGTTAGATAGTGTAAACGGTGACGTTGATGCGGTTCTATAATGTTCTTCATTTGTCTAAAGACGAGTAAATAGAGCGGTGAAAGAGAAGAAATATTAAACAAACAAAAAATGTAATTAGTTTGAGTCACCGTCACCAACGTGGTGAAAAGCAATTAATTCTCAGCATACCTGTATAGTTGGAAGAATATGATGAACTGGCACATATTTCGTTGCATTTATTGCGCCATTTGGATTGAGTGTATTGCTAGAGGCGGCCGCAGCAACAGCACCGGCCAATGTATTCTGATACATATTTGATGGTTCCATGGCATGCAGTGATTTAATTTGACCGGATATAGCTCGAGCAGTTGATGCTGTATCACCCAAGTTATTTGTATCATTATCATTGAGTTCATCCCACCATGGTGGTCGCAAAAGACGGATTTGTGCACGTTTCACCGTTTTTGCTTCATCACTCGCAATCGAACGCACAATAAATTGTTTTGTATCATTTAATATTTGTCTAATTTCGCCTTCAATAAATGTTGTGTGTCCCTGACGATTGGTTTGAAGGCATACGACTCTTGTGCCAAGCTCAATATCACCAACCGATGGGCTTGCGTCGCTGATTATATCAAAGCGTCCACTGCCCAAAACATCATAGTACGATTGTTGTGTACCTTCCGGATAATCGAATTCCACCAGAATTGTGTTCGATGGATCGACCGACCGTATAATGCCCGCAACATAAATATCTTCTTGACGGGCGAGCACACGGTGATTGCACCATTCACTCAAATCGAGTTGAGATTGTTCGTTGGCAGTTGTTGTTATTGCAGATGCATGCGGGGGTGGTGGCAATGATTGTTGTACAGTCGCTATTCCAGCACCGGCCAATGTTGCTGGCCCAGCAATTCGTATTATCGACGATGATTGCACACCATACTTGAGTGTTTCATTCGAACGAGGCGAACGGTGATGTATATTCGGTGTGACATTTGATGAATTTATAGACGTTGTATGGTCATGTGATGCAATGACTGGATACTCATTATGCACTGTTATCATTAATGAACCGTTATCAGTTTTCGTTGGGCCATTGTCGGTCTTGCGACTATTTTGACTAAATTGACTATGAGATCCTTTCATTTCGTGTACAATTGCTGTCGAAACGACTGAATTTAAATGAGAATTCGATGAAACAACCATCGCATGCTCATTTGGGTGTGTTATTGTTTGTGGCATTGTGCCGACATTTACAATGATCGCGTTGCTTGTTCTCAAACCGTTATCATTCGAAATTGACAAGTTCACATTGTTATTTGTTTTATCCGTAATATCACTATGTATAGGCGCTGAATTTGTGATTGGCACGGATATACTGACACTGACGCCTCCATTACCTCCGCCGCCGCCATTACCGAAATTTCCATCCATCCCATTTTGATTGCCATTGTTCTTATTCGTATTAATCGTGTTGTTATTATTATTATTACTATTGTGACTGTTCGAATGCACTGTTTGATCTAATTCTTCCAAATCGGCGATATTAAATTTTCGCTTTTTTGGATGTTGACGCGGTTGACATGCATTTGAAGTTGTATTCGCACATTTATTTTCACTGACATTGCCGCCGCCGCCATTATTACTACAACCGGCCATCACCGTCATCGCTGATACCGTTGATGTCGTTGTCACCGCACCGCTTTGCATTGATGTTGCATTCATTGCACTTGAGATCGATTGATTTGGACTCAGTGTTACAGTAATATTCGAGATCGTAGTTGTTGTATTTCTATTATCGCCAAACGCTGTGCCATCGCTATTGTACGATGTGGCTATTGTTGCACTTGCATTGGATGATATAATTTGTGATGATGATTGTAAATGTTGTGATAATAATTTTTCTGGGTTCATTGAGTTTATTTGTATTTGACTGGCTGTGTTATGCGACTTGACTTCATCGTGCATCTAAAGAAGGAGAGAAAAAAAAACAAATCACTCATTAAAACAGTAAAAATCAAATAACATTTCTTATCGCAATAAACTATCAGATCTAAAGTACACACACAAAATAAAGACAAAAAAAAAAAACAAATTGCAAGAGAAAAAGTAGCTGAATTTCATTTCACATTGTATATAAATCCGAATTCCCCTTACTTACAAACAACTTCATAATAAAACCAACGCAAAAAGACAAATAACAACGAATCGCTTGTAATTGATACAAAGTAATCAAAGCGAATGATTCGCTGGCTGGACAATAAATTTGCAGCAGCGAATGGAAGTAAATGCGAGTAAACATTTGATAACGATTGATTGAAATGCAAGCGCATTCGGTGTTCAGTTTACATAGATTATAGAGCATTACGACTCTTTTTTCCTTCAACACACGCACATACGTACGTATTCTATATGGTACTGAATACAGTTTGCTGTATTTGTGCATACAATGTTGACGTACTTATTGTGTGTGTGCTTGTGTGTGAGTGTAGACTATATAAATATGCGTGTACAATGTTAAAAAAAAAGAAATATCAGTACTGTCCGAAATGTTCTTGATCATATTATGAATGCATGTCCGCTCGCACTCAAACTAATTTATAAACAGGTTTTGATTAAATCATATACTGGTCTCTCGTGCTCATCTGTATGCGCAACAGAAAGAGAGTGAATGGCAACTGAACGGATAATAAAACCTGCAAACTGTTTATAAACACCTATCTAAGGCCAGTCAGAGAATTTAAAGAAACAGAATGCGTGGTCTCTTCCCATCTCATCGTCGTCGTCGTCGTCGTTCAAGTCATAGCAAAAACCCTCTTGAAAAGCAATTACAACATTTATTTTTGTTCATTTTCAAAAGAACGTTTTTTTTCTTCTTATTTCGATAATTTTGGTGTTGTTGTTGTTGTTTTTTCATGCCATTCTTCATTTATGCCTCACTCTTGCTCTTGGGAAGACAAAAGATGCAATCGATTTTTCGTTCATTCGAAAAGTACCACCATTCCGTGTGTACAATCGGGTAAGAAGGAGAAAAGAGTACGAGAGTGGAAATAAACGAGTGGAAATAAATATATCATATGTGTGGTGTTTGTGTGGTACATGGAGTAACAGGCCAAATATTATATATGCTTATATGCGTACACCGTACACCAATCCTGACTGATTATTATGTATTATATTATGTGCGCATTCATTCGATGGATAATTATTATTATCTAAAAATTCCTTTCGCGAACGAATAATTATGATATGACGTGAATGCGGTGCTATCTTCTCGTCTTATATGCTGGCCTCCCTTTTCTCATCTATGTACCCGATCAAAATTTCATACATTCACTTTGGTTCTCATCCTAGTAGGTACGATGTGTTCTTTTTTGTTTTGCTTTGCGCTGTCATGTTCTCTCTTCATCGACGTTTGCTTACACTCGACTCTCATATATAAAACATACACAAAAAAAAACAACAACAATTAAAACGCTCATGGTACAACTCAAGTACGATATATTTATATATAAAAGGAACGTTGTGCTATGTACGATTTTCCTGGTGTAAAATCAGCTCAATGTTGCCTACTGCTGAAGGAATACACATTACATGTATATAAATGCAAGAAAAAAGAAGAAAATAAGTAATGACAACTTTAGCGAGAAGAAAAGATTTGAGCATAAAAATAATAATAACGAGTCGTATTCGCCTCTATAGAAGAATTCAAAGAAGAAAAAATGATGGAAAAAATTGAATAACGAACATATACTGATGGAGTGTATGTGTGTACATGGAGGCTCTCAGATGGATGGTTTACAACTTCAATCTATATATTTATATTGATAAAATGTGACACACGACTGATTTAAGTTGAAATAAACAAATCCACCGATAAAGAATGAAAAAAAAAAAATAAAAAAACAGAGTAAAAATGAATTGAAGCGATGAAGTGAATGAGTACACACAGTTTGGTATAGGAACATACGTTGTCAAATTCACAAGATCTTCAAAATATATATGCGAGAAATTCATTGCCGATATACCGATTTCAATTGTGACAAGCAATACCATCACCACCACCATATGTATTTCGCTTTCAATGTAGATAATATTTTCCATCGTATTCAATTCGATTTTATTTTTATTATTTCTCTTCTTCCATCGGGTAAAAATGAGCATCGAAAGCGAAAGAGAAACTCGAACGATTCTAAAAACGAGCAAAGTGGTTGGTGTTGTTGTTGCTGCTGCTTTTTTTCGTTGTTATTTTATTTTGTACAAAAGTTGAACGTACACACACATTACACATGGTAATGATCGCCAAGAAAACCTGTTTTTCTTTCTTCATTTCATGCACCTTTTATTCTTTGATGCTCTCTAAGACTTCTCTTTTGGTTTATCTTTACTTTATTCGATTAGCAAATACATATTATTTTATTTATACACACACGCTCATCTGGGACTGGATGAATCGCGTTGCCACAAACTGTTGCTTCAAATAAAATTCAATGTATTCTTCAATGCAGAAAAAAAGCACCAAGAAATGGAATAAAACGAATGGTTTTCCATTTCGTGGCCATTAAGCATATAACAATTATGTATACTATATTGCGATTTGATAAAACATCGTTGTTGTTGTACGTTCTTTGTTCGCTTTCTTGTTCGATACTCAACAAAAATGGAAAAGAATAAAAAAATAAATAAATGGCCTACGTAATCAATTGCTGGTGTATCACAAATTATATTGCTTATTTGAACGGTTTTTCATTTCTTTTTTGCTTATGATTGACTGTTTGCGTTGCGGTGTCCAATTCGAATACAGAATATTCGTATGGAAAATAAACTCAAATGTTGTTGCTTTTTTTATTGTATTCATTCGGTCGTCACTGTACAAAGTCTATGCTACCTTTGGTTAGGCAGTAGAAATGCCAAAATCAAGCATTATTAAGCCTAATGAAATCTCCTGGGCCTATGAAATTTATTTTAATAATTTATATATATATTCGAAACGGCAGAAGGAAATGAATTCAATTTGGCCTGCATAATAGAATAACAGAAGCATGTCATTTTAAGTCCACTTCTCTTTGGCTCTCCCTCTCTTCGTTTTTATTTTTTCGCTTCGTTATCTAAATGGCCGATACTCGGAGAGGTTTTTTCTCTCTTTTCATTCGTCGACTGTTACCAAGGAGTTAAATGTTCTCTTCAATTTTGTAGAATGAATGGAAAAAAGCGGTGTGTATTCATATCAAGTCAATATGAATTGTGAACACAAATGTATGGTCAATTTATTCAATGGAAAAAACAAAATTTCTTTTTCTCTCTTACATGACAACACTACATTCGAATCGACAGGACTATATCTGCTATGAGCTTACAAAATTGTTCGATTAATCTCTATTGGGTGCGAAGCAGAAACCCAAAGACTGAAATTCAACACAACACGGATTAGCATTTGAGCAGTGACATAAATAATCGGTGTAGATTTAAATGATATAATATAATATACGATTGAACGAACATCCAGTTTAGATGGTAATCAATAATAACTTTTGATGTTGTATACTCATATATAACAAAAACACGTTAAAAATTAAACTCTATCCAAATGTTCACTTCTTAAAACTTTTTTATTTTGTGTGTGTCGATCTGAAATTTGTTTTCCAACAATTTCGTCAACGTATTTTCAATTCTTTGAAATTCTAAACTATTTTCATAAATAAATTATAAGAATATAGTATTTTCGTCAAACACTTTTAAAGAATAAACACGCATTCACATATGCACAATAAACAATTGAAAGAGAAGAAAAAAAATCCGAAAGAAAAGAAAAACATATGAAAGAATATAGTATTCTTGAACACGAACCGAAAAATCGCTTGAAATAAAAACTGAATTAAAAAAATATTCGATTGAAAACGAAACACATACACACGTCGTGTGTCGAGCGCAGCAGAATCGAAAGCGACGTACAGAAGAAGAAATGGAAACAAAAAAAAAAACACTATCACTGGAACGAGAGCTGAACTAACAATGAATTTGTTTTCATTTTACGTTTCAAAACATACATACAGTCCGGTTATTACTCATTGAAACATTTTCGTGTAAATCCCAACAAGAGACCAACAATGTATCGCAACGACAGCAAGAAGAGGCGAGAATAAACGCATAAGACAGCCAAGAAAGAGAGAGAGAGAGAGAGAGAGAGAGAGAGAGAGAGAGCGAATGAGTAAAAACGAAGAACGAGATAGAAGGAAAAGCACAAAATGTGTGTTGTTTTTTTCACTTCTCTTTCGTCGACGACGACGGCGACGGCGACTAATACTACAAAAACATTGAGAGAAGAAAGAACGCGAATTTGAACGAATTGACAGGCAAACTACGTGCGCTTGAAAGTGACAACGAAAAACACGAAAACCAAATGTTGACAGAAGAGAATTTAGAAGAAGAAAATTGAGAAAAAGAAAGAGAACCGAGGGAATGAAAGAGTCATATTTGAATTTATATACAGAATAAAGTGCAATCGAATTGAATACGAAACGAAGGAGAAGAAAGAGAAGAAATGATACGAAAGGCAAATAACTGATCGACAAAGACAAAGAGAGAGAGAGAAAGAGGGATTTTTTTTTAAAAAAGATGAAATTTTCTGTCTGTATAATAAGAATAATCAAATCGGCGAATACAGCGAGATAGAAAACATTTCTATTGAATGTATTTTGTCTCGTTATTTTTACAACAAATGCTCATCGGTCATAAGTGTGTGCTGTTGCGCACACAGGCAACCGATTAAAATAAAATGAATGCATCAGCACGCATCGAAAGCATTTACTCATTTTATTTGTTTAAAAATTCAATTCGATTTTTTTTCGCGCACTTTTGTGTACAAATTTTTAGCCGCCTTGATTGAATACTATATTCAATTTTTGTTTGTTTCAATTAGTGTGCTTTACAACCATTTTCTATCCGAGCAGAAAAACGGAGCGAGAGAAAGATTTGTTTCCAGAAAAGACTGATTGACGGAACTTTGTTGTTGTTGTTCCGTGTGTTGTTTTTATCGCATTTTTGTTTGCAGCGTCTATTAATAGAATAAACTGACAATACGTGCATGAAAATTATGTGCTACAGTTACGTGTTCAGTATATAATTCAAAAACCGATCAGGTCACATTTTGTGCATACACGACCGCAATCTAATGTGAACATTATAATTAAAGCGGCAAGTATTTTGACAAATTTATTATCAAAAAATAATATAAGGAGCATATTTGTTATCAACAATTACCGTGTATATCGACGACGATGACATGAAATAACGCACAAAGCGAGATGCATGAATGTCGCTGTCATTAACTCATTCACTTTGACTTACACACGCATGCATGCAAAAACAAAAAAAGCATATATAGAATATGGTGTGTAGAAAATATCGACATCGATTATATTTTCATTATCCAAAATAAATACACGGAACGTACACACAATGGGGAATCGAACTAGAAGACGGAAGAGAAAAAAACCGTAACGTAATGTAGCAGCCAATTGAATCGAGTGTGTGCGTGTGTACACTGTACACGCGCTCGATATAGAACAAGATACGTAAATTATACACCAAATGCCATTATAATTCTAAATAAATACTATATCATACCGTATGATTCATACGTGTTCCATGTAAAAAGCCACACTGACAAGACACATACGCATACATTTTATTTATCTCGATGCGGTTCTATTAATAACGATTTTCATTTTTTTTCTCTCTTGTTGTCGATAAGTACAATAAACTTTGACAAAAATTGAATCAACTTATAGCCTCATCATATCGAAAACAAAAACAACACCAAAAAAAACCGTGATCATTTATATCGTATCGCATTGGATTTCATTTCATTGACAAAAATAAAAACAATGAACAAATAAAAACGGCAACGTAGAATAAGAAGAAGTCGTCACGACACTGTCCGACAGTGGAAACGACAAAGGACGACGGTTTCATTATTGTGATAGCTATCGAAATGAGAATGAAAATAAACACAAGTTGAGGAAATTTAATACAATAATACACATCATGTATAATACAACGAAAACAAATGCATACCACGCATATTTATTTACACCAATTCAATTGAAGCGCGTGAAAAAGATAGTGGCATAGAGAGCGACGAATGGGAAGAGAAATAGTTAAAAATCGAAGGAGTTTGCGCGACAAATAGAAATAGAAGAGAGGAAAAAAACCGCACTGAAAATGAGAAGAGAGAAAAAAAAATTCGTGGTCGAAATACACTGGGGCACGATTCACATCAAATCATTTACTTATGACATTTCACGTACGTGTGAATTATCAAAACATTTTCAAAACGAAATGAATTGTTCGAGTGCATAATGACAATCAAATGGCCGAGTATACACAATTACACAGCACGGTATCTGATATCAGGGAGCCAACAGCAAAATATGCGATTCACATTCTTTTTCGATTCAATAACGATTTCCAACTAATTTATTTGTTATTGTGTTTTTTTAACAAACACCGACTGAATCTATTTATTTATATGCTTTTTTCGTCAGAAACACAGTAGCGAAATGTGTTTAAATAACGAAATGCGGGCCATTTTAACATTAAAATAAATACGCGAATTTAAAACGTGGTTCATACACACACAAAGAGGGAGAGAGAGGGGAGAGAGATAGAGAGCGAATTACCTAGTAAAATAAAACACATATACCGTATGATTTGTTGTGTCGGAAGAGGAATTCGTGCGATCAAAACAAATATTAATTAAAAAAAACAGCAGATAGCGAATGACTTTGATGACGTTCAAAACATGCAAGAACAGAAATACACTTATCACACCATCAAGCACTCTTTGAACGAACGAAAAAGAAGTGGTGTAATACACACGGATATTTACGCTTCTCGTTGTATTTTTCGCGATCTTATAAAATGAGTAACTGAAAAAAACAAACGAACATGGCGATCATACGGTATTTAGACAGTGCCGCAGTTTGTCGAGACGTGCGTTCGCCTCTCGTATCATGTCGTATCGTTTGCGATGTTTGTTTGTCTTGCATTTAACCACACGTTTGAATTAGCAACGATTTTACGATCATCATGTGCTTAGTAGCTGCGCTATGAGAGCTGGGGGAGAAGGGCAAGTGTATATATTCATCTGTGATGGGCTATGCTGTTGAGCTTTTCTTTCTCTTTCTATCTTGTTCTCCCGGTCTTTATTTTTTGCATGACACAAAGTGCTTGGAATAGCTAATGAATGCCAAGTCATATAAATGATTATTTATTTGAATTAACAATGGTTCGCCTTTTTCGATGCAGATATAATTGCATTTCGAGATGTATATCATTCACCTACGCGCGCACATTTTTTTTTTAATTCATAGTGCTTTGGTAGCGAACAGATAATAAAGTCGATGGAAAAAAATTGCAATAGCAACCAGTATTTAATTTGTTCACGAAGCTATTCGGTTTTTGATTCTATCAAAAAATGATTTATGTAGTTTGCCGTTGAATGAACAAAAACGAATCAGAATATATACGATGAGAGAGAATTAATATTTAAAAAAAATCCAACACGGAATATAACGAATCGTTGTATAAAATCAACAATTTAGATGCCGTCATGTGTGAAGGAATCGTCGGCGTTGAGGTGAATACATGTGTTGTTTTTGTTGCTGGCTTTTTTTTTCATTCAACGAACAATGGAACTATATCTGTGTGCCTGTAAATGATTGCAAGAATACAAGAAACTAACACTCGAGAATCAATCGGGCTCAACAATGAACAATGAAAAAATCTCTGTGAATCGAGCCAAGCTCAATGGGACGGTCTTTCTCTCTCTCAGTCTATATATATGTGTGTGTGTTCAAGGGAGACTTACTTAGTAATAGAATTAAACACAAATACATACACGCATTGAACAGTCATTTGTGTATGTTGTTATTGTTTCCATTTGATGTACCTTTGCCGAGTTTGTATATAGCCCAATCGAACGTAAGCAATAAAAAAAGACTACTCTTTTTTTATCCACGTATAAAACATTAATACATTATGTAGCATAGTATAGTCTATGGCTTGTCAAGCGCTGTTAGTAACAAAATAAGGCTTTCTGAACGAACACAACAAATTCAATACCAACAACATTGGACAGACATCAGTTCTAGTTGAACAATATAGTATCCGAAGGCTCATGATATGTTATGGACTCTGCTTCGTTTTCCAATAAATAAATCTGGATTGGGATTCTCAGTAAAATCTGTTTCATGTGAAGAGAAAAAAGCCCAGATTGCATTGCCAGAGAGACACTATGAGCAGGTTCAAAATCACAGTGCTTGCATGCATGCACGTAATCGCTGATACATTGTCTTTGAACGTGAACGTGCTGAAGAAGAATCGAAAAACATTGAAATTACCCGTTGCACATCGTTCGCAAAGTAAATAGTCGAAGTCGTAGTCTTTGTCGTCGTTGTCTCTCTTTTTTTTTGTTCGTTTTTTTGTATCCACAAAGTAAGGAGTAAGCGTTTAAGTATATAGATTCAAATTTTCCACATTGGAATTTAGCGTATGAGCGATGGCAGCAATGCAGATGACTTTCTGCTTAAAACACCCACGTAAAAAATTAAACGGCTCTTCGGTGTGTGAGCTTCTTTCACATCGAAACGTTTATTCTTTGTTTTATCTTTTCGAAAATTGTCACTGGCTTTGGACAAAAGCGATTTTGATATGATTCATGCTATTATTGAATGCATATCTAGAATGCATACGTGTATGTACCGTAGGTTTAATTATAATAACGAAAATGAATGCTCGTTATTTTGAAAATGATCAACAAAAAATTGCGTGTGTACACTCTACATTAACACAAACACACACAAATAATCACATGCAATTGAAAAGTGAGAAGCTGAACAGTAGCAAGCGATTGTTTGCATTTTGAATTTATCTTTGCCGAAAATCGAAAAACTCATTAAAAAGCGATTTTGTTATTTCAAAAGCATAGAAATGGCCTGAAACTCCGGCTGCATTTAAATATTTGCATAACAATAATGAGCCAGATAATGGTGTTCATCATGGCATCACATGTGTAGCAAAGCCTCCACTCACAGCTTATTTTCGTCCATAAGCGTATTTATGTGGTCGCACGTTTTTCGGATACGTAACCAAAGTTTCCAGTAAAATTGAAAATGACTGTCAACACACATACACACTTGCACGTGCCCATATTCACTTTTGCACTAAATATAAACAGACACAAAAAGAGTTCATCCGATTAAAATTAAATTGAGTTTTCAGCAATATTTGACATTCCATTTTATCTGCACTGAAGTCCATAAAAATGTTGTCTGTCGAAGTTTATTTGTGGATGGGTTCACCCCCCATCTCTCACCATCCATCTTAATATGCATATCATATCCGTTTCACATGTAGTAATAACCATTGTCCATTACAACCTAAAAAAAGCGTTTTAATGAATTGATGAATACACACTGTGTGTGTTTTTTTTTTTTTTTTTTGCTCTCTTCCTTTCCTTCTTTCTTTCGCTCACGCCCGGTGGTTTTGTTATTTATTTAATACTCTTTTTTCATTCAAATTGAATTGACAACGTGCTTTAAAACATCAATTATGTCAAATTCAATTGCTCATATCGTTGCCAGAAATGCCAATAGCGATATACATCCTCAACCGGAGGGACACTCGTTTTCCATCACACTCCGTTTTTTGACATTTTTCAAACTTATATTCTGTGTGCAATAAACACAATTCCATTCATATTGTGTTTCGATAAAATGGAAACTTTCGCTAACAATGCAATTCGGATTAATATTCAACAACGTCTATCTTTGAAAACACAAATTTTCCATTCGTGTAAGAGCAAATATATATACATTGCGTTTCATTGCTATATACAATGCAAAAGCAAAATGTATGAATGTTCTCGATGTAACGGAAGATACGGCGCACGGAATGCTATCCAATTTATATCGACTTGATGGATTTGTGTGCAACGCGAATCGACATGAATCATTCACACAAAAATATTTACAATGAAACGAGATATAAATTGCTGTATCAGTAAAGGCAATTCAATGATGAAGAAGAAACGTGGATGATATAATCCGAAGGCAAAGGTGGCTCTAATTAAACGGTAACCATTACAGAGAATACAAACTGATTCGAACAATTCAATTGAAATGAGACAATTTTCGATAAATAAAAAATCACAACATTTTAATTTTATATTGACTACGTTCAATGCAAAATGTGTTGCATCATATTTGCTTTTCAACCATTGAATTTATTATGACGTGAAAAACCTCTTTTGCTAAGCACCACATTCTTCAGGTCCATTGTAATTTGGGCATTAAAATTACGCTTCTCTGTTGTGGTTCTTTGTTGTTTTACGTAAAAGTGCCGATGTTGAACCCGCGGCTCATTTGCAATGTGTTACATTGCACACATATTACAAATGATTAACGCTTTAGTGGACTCTGTATGTATTGTAAGCCCGAGCACAATGACGGGCGCGTGAATGAGTTTAGTCGCCGATTTTGTGCCGTATGTATGTAAATTGTAAAGAATGAGAGAAAATGTTGACTTTTCGCTATTTAGTTTTTGTCGCTGTTGATTTGCGTTTTACGATTGAACAAATAGCAAGGCAAAAACTCGCCAAACTAATTGAATACGATCGTTGCATGTGACATACAAATAAAGTTCTCGTTCATCGTCTCTCTCTCTCTCTCTTTCGTTCTCTTCGCAAGCCCAACACATTGAACAATGAGTGTGTTTGTGTGCCCATTTGAAATCTTTGCTATTTTGTATTTTATCTGTATGTATGTGAGTGTGTGAGTTCCATCAGGCGCGAATGCGTCTCGAATATGCAATCAACTGAAATTTGAGCCGAAATGAAGAGTGAAAGAGAGAGAGAGAGAAACAAGTAAGAAGTAATAAAAAAAGCGCATATGAAGTGAAAAACTCATTTACAAAAGCAGCGAACGCAATTGAGGTATTAAAATCGCTGAACGTGTTTGAAATTGAATGAATAAAAATGGAGTGACGAAAAAAAGTTAAGAACTGTTGTAAGTGTATGTGTTTGCGCGCATTTCAGTTGTATTTAAAATTTACCATAGAACGAAAAATGGCAAGAGATAAAAACGCGCATACACAACAAACTGAATTAAAGCAAATACACAATTTGATGTGTGTGCACGTTACGTACCACAAGCAAGATTCTGGACATGGGGGGCGATGCGCAGCCAATAATATTATATATATACACACGCTATGGAATTCTCGTTCGTTTCGATTTTATCCAGTGGCATGAAAACATACGCTGTACACAAATAAAAGAGTGACAACAAGGGAACGGTGTATGTGCGACAGCGACAGACTGAGAGCGAATCATGCAAATGCGGAGTGCGCGTTTTACAAGCCTCCAATACAATCCAACAAACGTTAACTATCCCATATTCAATGTTTCAAACAGAGCAAAAAAAAAGTGAGTTTATGTGTGTTGCTTGTTCATATTTACATGTTGGCTGTATTAATCACTGTTAACGTTTTTTATTGCCCATATTCAACAACGCCGGAACCCCGACACATTGCCAATATACGAATACGGCCAAGATACGAACGAATGACGAAACGGGCTGGCGAAACGAATGAACGACACAATGAAAGAGATTGCGATGAATCAAAGTGCCTTATAAACGGTTTGTAGCTACTGGTCTTGAGTTGGCTGACTGAAAATTACTACGCTTGCCGTTTTGAAAGGCAACACATAATCAAATATAAAACAAACGACACAATCATATTCTGTGTACGACTTGAAATAGACACACATATACAATAGGGAAAAAAAACATGAAAATCGATAAAAATGCATCTCGTCTATCCAAATGCCTAATAGGCATTCATTTTATTATTTTGCAGTTCGCACAACCACACAGCTTACTGCAAAAAAACTTAATTGCTCACTCGCTCATTCTGCTTTATTTTCGAATGAGATGATTTTTTTGTATTCGTCGATGATGGTTAAGTGTGAATCGGTTGTGTGTACGATTGCCGTTCTTGTTCTCGGAACAATGATTTTTAAATTTAAATCACGAAAAGTCATCATAACTAAATGAAAAAATCTAACAACACAAATAAAACATATTTTTCCATAATTGAATTCATATTGTATTTGAAATGAAACATCAAAGCGTCATGACTCATGAGTCGATTAAGTCATCGTTTGCATATGATACAATCAGTTTTTCAAAGCGAATAGGGCATATGAATAATATAGTATGTATATACAACGTGGTCAAAATTTATGCTAAAAAATGATAATTGTTGCAAAAATATGTTGAGCGCAATCATTTATTTCGACAACATAACACTGTTTATGGATTTTGATCTCAATCCGGGATTTCAACAAGGCGCAAGAGAGAAAAAAATTAAAATTGACATAAAAACAAATCCGACTCGTTTGGCATTGTATATAAAAAATGAATGTGAAGTTGTTATCAACGACATAGCAGTAGCAGAAAAAATATAATGGAGCTGAAATGTTTGCATTGAAATAAAAAGGGAAGACATGTTACGATAAAAAGAGCTTTGAAATGTAGTCACTGCATCGCCACCCCGTTGTTGATGCCAAACCGAGTATTTTGAATAGGGATGCCTGATTACTTGTTGTGCATCGTAATTTTATTTTTGTTTTTCAAATACCCTTTAATGAGACTTGGACGCGAGAATATGGAAAATATCCCAGCCATGCCACAAAAGAAGTGAGCAAAGTAATTACATATATACATCAAAAGATATATATAGAGAGGGAGGGAGAATGCATGAGAGGAGCTTCGCACAACGGATGGCAATATAGCAGCAGTAACAACAGCGGCAAAAAAAACACCAACTTGAAGATGACGAGAACGCGAATATACACATGAGTGGCTGTGTGATGTATTTCCTAGTTCTATGTAATGTAGCGAAATGTGATGTTTTTTGTTGTCTATTTGCTTGCTGTGTCGCATGGCTCTTGAAAACTTTGTGTTCATATGTTGAGTCGTGCGCGTGTACAAACACATACGTAAAATGTTTTATTCTATGAACGAGTGAAGCAGAGAAAGAACAAAAAACAAAATGAATAGAAGGCAAAAATACCAAAATGTTTATACATAGACATGCTTCGATAGAGCTCTCATACTAAGTCTCCTGATTTAGCTGAATCTATGCGACAAGATGGAAAAATGCTACCTCATATACAAGAGCACAGACAGAGACACCCGTGTTTGTTATAGTATCTTTCGTTCTATCTCATACGCACACGCGCACGTGATATCTCTTTCATTCTCCATTGAAATCGAACAGAAAGGTCATACCGATATTCATATTTGAGCGTACACAAATTCGCGGATATGTTTTGTTGCCGAAAGGAAATGTAGCAAATCGAAAAAGAAGAAGAAATACAACATCAGAAGAAGAATAAAGTTTGTGCACAGAAAAAAAAGCGATGATGATGTCGACGACGACGACAAAAGCCAACGAATACGATGTCAATGAGAGCCAAAGTAAACCAGAATGAATAATAAATATCGGTAAAGATATAATAGATATGCGATAGGAAACGGTTTTGCCCCCAGATCAATGGTAGCTTAATGCCTCGTCGATACTCTGAACCAGAAACAAAACCATGAAAACGAAAGTTGAATGCACAACTGCAATTTAACTCGATGCCATTTGAATGCGACTCAAATTATGCATACAAAAAGTTTCAGCAGCAAATTTTTGGGATAATTTCTGTTATATAGATTTTACAATTCATAGCATGTAAAGCTAGTAAATGCATTCTATAACTATTCATGCCAAATGTATGCCTTACACAACTGCGCTGCAATGTCATTTTACACAGTCTTTGTTCACAGCTTTCGATGTTTACCGTATATTCTATGCTGTGCAAATCTTCTCCTTATTTTTCCATTTAATTTTCACCGCCATCGTCGTAGTCGTAGTCGTCATCATCATCATCTTGATTGTGTGCTCTTCTTGTTTTTGTTATTATTGTTATTATTTTTTCGTTGGGCTCATGTCTTGAGACAGGCACATAGAATCGTGTAAATGAGTGCGCGCGCGAATTTGAAATACATAAGTAATTTATACGTTGTGCATTTTAAATGGCGTGTGATGTGATATTAGAATCTATAGATCAAATACACAAGTTTCGTTTTTTTCTTGTTTTCCTTCTTTCGCTTTCTCGCTTTCCTGCTTTGCGTATTTTGTTTTCTTTCATTTTTTTGTGTATATTTATACTTATTCATCTTTTGCTCGAGCCAGCCACAATACGGTTATTGGATAGAATGCTGTTGCATTTCACCATTTTGCCAATGTGTGAATATGTGTGCTTGTGTGTGGCTACAGGCATTCGTATTCATTTATGCATGTGTATTTGAATTGCCTATGCTCTTGCAATTGTAACAAGACCAATGTTGATTTCTGTTTTGTATTTCGCTATCTCTGTCTACTGCTTCCTTTCTCTCTCTCTCTCTCTCTCTCTCTCTCTCTCTCTCTCTCTCTCTCT
>NW_022200123.1:256958-315372 GCF_009176525.2 Contarinia nasturtii | reverse complement strand
CTCTCTCTCTCTCTCTCTCTCTCTCTCTCTCTCTCTCTCTCTCTCTCGATGTCTCTGTCGAACGCAAGAATTCTATGACGTGCAAGTTTCTCATTTAATTTTTATGACTTTTTTCTATGGTATTTCATAATGAGTGATATTTTTTGTTCATTCAAATGCGAGCTCAAATGAAATTTCTTTCGGCGAAAAAAAAGTCAAAGTACTCTCTTTACGTAATGCATATAAAACCCGTGATTTTTCTTTTCATTGTTGTTGTTTCTACTGTCGTTTGCACTCTTAGCGCCATTTCATGTCATTGAAATGGGTTATACTTTGAAAAAGGAATTGCTATGAGAGGGAAACGAGAGAGAAGAATTTAAAAAAACTGCCAAAGGATCAGCACTTCTGGTGAAAACTGTATGAGGGGGACAACAGGCCAATTTTAGCATCATATCGAAGCCACACAGACACAGCAAGAGAGAGAGAGAGAGAGAGAGAGAGAGACGAAAATGAAAATTGACGGGAACAATGGACTATTTAATTAAAATCGATTTTCACAGTGATTTAACTATTTGATCGAAGAAATAGCTCCATTTTGGCTACAACTTCAAATGGCTTTCAATCAAATTATAGTTTTAAATGATCTCCTCCTGTGCACAAGTGATATTTTCAAATGACCATAATTGTGTGTGTTTGTATATCTACAACTTTTCAATAGGCCTCTTTGATTCGATTCAAAAATGATAATAATGAGTATGTGTTTGTGTGTGTATGTGTGTGAGTATGAGTAGGAGAGAGAAATAAAGCAAATGCTTATGTTTTGTTTGAATATAAAAGCGGAATGTCCGTCATCGTCATTGGTACTGGTGGTGGTGCTGCCATTGCTGCAGTAGACAGAAAATCTATTGAATATTTTCAATTTCTTGCCTAGTATTATGCATATAAACAGGGAAGTCCGCCAACAACAACAATAACAAAATTATCATCACCAATCGACACACAAACACTCTGATTGGAAACATTTTCATTTCGTCTTTCTCTATTTTGTAACTTGCTTTGTGCTGGCGTGTTGGCTGTTGTTGCCAGTCTTCTGTGCTCTATGATACAAATACACATGATGCATAGCAGCCAAAACATATATATCAACTGTGGATGTGCGCGCACTCACTCACTCAATCAAATTGCCAGCGACTTGGTGCCAACAAAATAATAATAATAATAATCATAATCATAATAATAGATGTACACAGAGCGCGTTTCGATTATATGCTTTGTTACATGAACTGGTTGGCTTGTTATACGGACCGACAGAGTTTACACATCCATATATATATATACTATCGTTTTGAGCTTCGATTCATTCACATCTTCTATTCATCTACACATAAATGGTGTTCTATATGAACATATGTATGAATTTATCTAATATATATATTATGTTTATAAATTCTCTCTAGAGTGCTGATTGTATGCGTGTGTTTGTTGTTTTTTTTTTCTTTTTTGGTTTCGTTTGCTGGCTATCGGATTATCTTAAATCTAACCAATAAAAGGATTCGACTTACCTATATTCTTATGGCGTTGGCGATAAACGTGATGTTTAAATTCTGATTCTTGGCGGAATGGGTTTCCTTTGCTGCTGCTGTTGTTGTTGTTGTTGTTATTATTTTCATTCGTTTATAAGGGCAAACAAATATGCTCTTTTTCTTTTCGATTATTGTATTAAGTAATGAGATGAGTTTGAATGTGAGAATGTGTTCACGCACCTAACGGAGCAAAAAATTAAAAGTCACAAATGAATGTCAAAACCGTACTGCACTTGGTTTTCTCTCTGTTTGATTCTGTATGGCCTTTTAATTTTCATTATTGTGTGGAATATAACTGTATTTGTGGGTTTCTTTAATCCTAGAACATAATTACTGTTAGCAAGATTAAAATGAAATTCATTGATTTCATCAGCTTTTTCTACTTAATTCACTAATCCACTAACAAACAATTTCTCTGCCTTCGATTTCAAAACATTTTTTTTTTCTCTCATCTTCTTCTTCTTTTCTTGTTATTTATTTGTAAAATCTTCGTTTTCTTTCACTGCGTTTTTATTTCTCACTCTCTTGCCCAAGCGCGCGTGTATGTCTATTTTATAATCGTATATTTTTACGCACGGTCTCTTCTATGTCTACTACATAGATTTTTATTTAATACTCTCGTTTAACTGGCTCTACATTATCGTATTCAGCTTGTTTTTGTTCTATATTTTTCATCCTGCTTTTGCTGCTTATTATTTTTTCTCACGTCTTCTCTACTTTTTTTCTTTCATTCTCGTGAATTTCATTTACACTCAAACGAATGAAGAACGAACGAGAAAAAAAACAACAACAATTTGTCTGTGTTGATTTCGTTGTTGGTGATGATGATAATGTTTAGCTTCTGCTATTTTACCGTATATCAAAATATGATTTTGTTTCGACGCACTATAAACATTTTTTTTTCTCTTCGGGTCTCTTTATTTCTGTGTGATCATCACAGCTTCGCAGTGATTTTTTTCTGTTGTATGTATCATTACACTTATATATATAGATATATGTACTGCACTCGGTCTATACCACTGAATTTTGAATGGAAACTACAAATACAAATGCAGCGTGACGAGAGAGAAATAAAAAAAAGCTAGTCAACTTGAAGACACTGAGAATGAATGCAATCAAATCAGGCTAAAATGAAATTCAGAGATACTATTAGAGCCAACTTGAACCACGGTCGAATTGAAAATGAAAAAAAAATTGCAATCGAATTGAATTTGTTCACAAATAAACTATGATGGATTCGATGTTGTTTTCACTACAATCTCCTTTTTTTGGTGCGTTGAAAAATTGTTCGTTGCTATATTGTTGTTGTGAATTTTTTTTTCTTTTTATTTTTCATCTCCGTTCATTTTGAGCACTTTTGTTGAACTGTGTGCGCCAAGTTTAGTGAGGTGCTTGTAATACTCTATACAGCTACTTTTGCTGTTGCTGCTGCCTGTTACTGCTTATGTATGCTGTCCAACTACGTTCCAATACTCAATGTACGGGCTTGTGTGTATGCATATGTGTATTGGTCATTCATTATGCGCACGCCCTCTATCTCTATCAATGTGTGTTGTTATTCTCTTTACCGTGCATTTTACTCTCTTTGTTTTATTTTTTTGTATCGAACACTCACCGTTTGCATGTCATGCATGTGTGTGTGTGTTCGTGCCATATACTTCTGATACGAAACGAGTGCGAGAGAGCGAATGAGAGACTGAACGCACTGACAGCGACCATCACCTGTGTTGATGTTCAAGTCAGTGGCAACCCCAAAAAAAACCTGATATCAATTTCAATTGTCAGAGAATTTCGCGCGTTTTTTTATTATTATTATCAATCGAAAAATTGTATTCCATTCAACGAATGTTATAAAATGCACAAAACAATTATCAAGAAGCAACGATGAATTAAATAAACAAATGTGAAAAATGGCTTACAAATACAAAATCAATTTTTTTTTGATGAAAAATCTAACCGCCCACACAAAAAAAAAATCAAAATACCACAAAGAGCGACATAAAACTTTTTATTTTACTACACTTACTACTGATGATGTGTGTGACACATTCACATACATACGCGACTGCGTCAATGGCATTCACCACTCACTGATATACATATGTATTGTTTACGTTGGGATGTACGAATAAAAAAAATGTTTGAAAACGGTTCGTTAATACATACTAAACGCACATTGTATTATTTTTTTTGTTGTTGGTTCTTACAATTTGCACAATATTTTTTGTTTGCACAAGCAAACCATTGATTTTTATAATAATAATCAAGTTTTTACTGCAAACTGTTTTTTTCTCTTCTTTTTAAATTGAAATGAAAGCAAACTTTTTAAATGGATTTTATACTTGCAGAACAATGTTCATTGCGTTAAAGAATTTATGATTGAAAATTCCATAACATCAATGGACTGTGTGCTGAAGTAAAACTTCTCCATTTCTGTCAACGAATATGCTTTTGTGCAAGTGTATTTGTGCAAATGCGATGTTGGCGCTACACATTGGCCGGAGTTGAAATGAACGTGAAAAATCGATTTCAAATATGCAACTTACTTCATCCCGAATGAATGAATGTTTGAATCGTGCCGAAGTTGATGCGCGCAATATTTGAATATTTGAAATGGAAAAACCGCTTAAAATGAGTTTAAAAGAATCAAATAAAATCAAATAAAATTCGAAACACGTTTTTCTGATCATTTTTAAATACTATGTATTTTTCCGTTTAAATCACATCATTTAGCTCAATTACCTAATAATTTGGTTGTTCATCAATAGATTGACTTAACACTAACATAATTTTAGCCTAATCAAAATGTATCTGATTTTCACCGTCTTCGTCATTGTTACTTTGGTAACCTGTTCCACGCTCATTACCTTTTCATCATGGTTGGATGTGTGTGTGTTTGTATGAATAATTTCGATACGATAAAATCGTAACATTTTCTAAATTTCAGCTTATAACTAAATACAATTCAATAAATTAAATAAATAGTAGATTTTATAAATAAATTTGTCTATTTGTTTGTTTGTTTTTAAGTTATTAGATGTACATTTACAATTGTTATTGAATTTATATTTTTAAACATATATTAAATTCCATCGGCTTTGAACTGTTTATTAATTCACTATGTGCCAATGTTTCGTAGTTTGAATATAGTTCGATTGCGGTAGTGTGCAAATATTACCCCATCATGAATGGTGTATGGGTGTGTGAAATTTTATTAATTTTTTTGTTTTGTTTATTTGCTTCGCAAAATCCGCTTTTATTTTAAACACAAACATTCAACAAAATGTTCATACATTTCTTTTTCATATATCTAGAATTTGATTGTAACATTTTATTTTAAAAATAACAAGATTCTTGCATGGATAAGATTTATGTGTGTTTCGGTATGTTGTTGTTGTCGTATCAATTTATATATATAGATATCGGAAATATGCATTCACAATCGATTATGTTTAGATATGAAAATGAATGTTGTGTTGTGTTTCATTTTTGTTGTTGCTGTTTAAATCATTTATCATGCAATGACTTTGTGAAATACATGTACGAGTTGAAGAGATTTATGTATATATAGTTACATTTAGGCAGTATCATTAAATCAACTATTTGACTTGTATATGACTAATCCATAGATTTCATTTCACGATTGGAATTTGATGAGAGTTTCGCGAAAATGATTTCGATTTAAAATGGTCGTTAGGAAGAAAAAATATGTAAAGTCTGTCTCGTGTTGATGTATGATTTTTAATGACAATTTTTCGATTTCGTTTGGGCGCAGTGAACTGAAAAAAAAACGGTCGATCAGCGTTAGATATTTATCGTATTTGGAAATTTAAAAAAACGATGAATACTTTTCTAATTCTTTTGCAATTATTTCGACATTTTCACCGAGTTATCCATCTATTTTGGGAATGATTTGGGATATGACAGGAAAATGTCAACAAATCAAACATTCTATGTTTCCCTCCCAAAATAATCAAACCACTTTAAACGATGCGGTTAAAGTGAGTTCAAATGATTCCGTTGCAATAATAATAAAACAAATGACTGAATGCATTGCGAAATATTGTAACGATAAAACAAAAACATAGCGTGCATTCTTAATCGAAACTCATTTGAAAATGGCGTCATAAACAATTGACTAATGTATCAATAAAATGAAATATGATACGGGAATGGCAGAGCGTTAATTCACTGGGGACGGCATAAATGTGAATTTTATTTGCATTTTCATTAGATCCATCGAGAATCCACAGCATGTGCATGAGTTGAAATGAGTATTATTTCAAAATTCGAAATGCAGATGATATTTCTCTCTCTCTCTCTTTGAGAGATTGAGTATGCAATGCGGTCGCATTACCGTATACGTCAACAATGAATGGATTTCAACTTACCGGTGTAGAGTAAACATAAAACAGTTTGACATTTTGGCAAAAACATTGGCATTAAGAGACTTGTTCTGGGTATATTAACATTGTTTTTGATTTGGATGCAAATTTTTACTGCATCAAACACAATTACCCACATTGCCATACCTCACGGTTATACGGACAGACACAGGCACCACATTTATGCGACTATAAATAATGGAATCTCGTATCAATCCATCGGAAACTATTCATATCGTCGACGAAGCATAAAATCAGTTGGATGTGCATAATTAGAGAAAACTGTTTGCAGGGAATAAAAGAAAATCTGTGCCACAGTAAGCCCGGGAACTTTGAACATTTGTATACAAATCCACACTACATTCAACTAACCGCGTTTTGTGTGTTTGCACAGTGCACAATTGCACATACATCATGTGAATATTGCGTATGTGTGTGTGGAATTGCTTCTATGTGTAATGAGCGATACCAAAGAATGGATGGAAAGATAACGAATGCAAATGCACCTGGTGCGAGTGAAACAGTAAAAGTTGTTGTTGATTTTAAAAAAAGAAATGATGTCCAGTGTTTGGTGAACGGAATAAATAGCAATTGAAGCGCGTTTCAACAAAATATGGTCACAAAAGCCATAAATATACAATAAACAGAAATTCGACGCAATGAATTCGCCATTCTCCCATATGAATAGAAAGTGTTGAAAGACTTGAAAAGGAATAAGCAAAAGCACATTCACATGTTACATGCCGCAGGACTCTATTGTCCAAATTCACATGCACACAAATCATCATTTCTCCGAAACACGAAATGTCGTTCCACTTGGTGAATTGTCATGTGTATATCTCCTTCGTTCGCAATCAATGCACACAGAACGATGAAGAGAGAGAGAGAAATTAGAAAGATTGCGTCGCATTGCACGCATTTGGTGATTGTGGTGACATATTTACCATACAAAAGAGCTGAATTCACTTTCAATTCGTCTTTTGAATGAAAATTCTCATATTGATTTGGCATTTGTATTTGGCGTGAAAATGATGAATCGCTGTACTCCGTAGAATGTGTTAAAAGAGGCAAGAGAAGAAGAAAAAACTTTTGCCACAACGAACGTTTTCGTCTCATAAATTCGTTTGAAGTTTGATTTATTGGATTTATTCACGGTCAAAAAACACATTTTTTTTCCTCTTTCAGGCCAATTTGAAGGAACTGAACTAAAAAGTTTCGTTTTTACATATGTATATAAACTTTTTTTATGTATAATTTGCAATTCGGATGAATATGACGATCGTGAGCAAAAGTATCACACCAAATGACGACGTGAGAAAGTTTTATGCATAATTGGGTGCGAAACGAAAATGTGCACTGGTTAAATTCTCAGTTTGTGGATGCATCAAAAGTTGAAAAAGAATCAAAAACTAAGAAGAAACAGGCCGCCAAAGCACGAAGCAAAAAGTATTGACACATCGCATGCCGAAAACGAATAAATTTCTTTAATAAATTAATGAACTTATTTTTTTTCTTTTTCAGCTGTGTGTTGCTTGTGCTCGAATAAAAGACCCAATTTTTTCGTCAGCAAACTATAATTGTGGCCAGATTTTTTGTTTTCAAGAATTGCGTCTCTCTCTCTGCTGTGCACATATGTTTCCTGATTTATTATTATTATTACTTTAGTAGCTCATTAACTTGACTTGTTTATTTTCATCGCACCACTTTCCCATGTTGTGCCAATATATATTTTGTGGGCGATAATCCATTAAGATTGTGTTGTGAATGCGCGTTCATTATAAAGAAATCATTTCGTTTGGGCTAAAAGTCCATTGCAAAGAAAATAATTATGGACAATTAAGACGCCTGAGAAAAGAAACGACTTGTGAATTTCTTTTGAATGAACCACAGTGCGAACAAAAATTAAATGAGAAAATTAAATAAATATTCCGAAATGACTGCTGACCATGCATTACAAACTCTTATCGATGTTATCAATCACCTCAATTATATTGTCGCATGGAAATGTTCAATTAATTCTACCCTTTTGTTAGTGTCCGATAAATTACCTTTCAAGATCCATATGGACTTGTGCATGAAGTGTTGCCACAAAAGAATTTTCTACATTTCTTATCTGTGCTTCGTGTCTCATTCACAACCACTTCAAATGAACCGAATTAGTGGTTAATGAATAACACATTGATTGAAAACCTCAACGCACCAAAATTACTTGATTACAGTTATCGAACAATGGTAAACGGATGGTTCAACTAATAGCTTCATTCCATTTCGCAATATAGACAATTCCAAACACGATTTATGACCATTTTCAAATAACACAACGTGTGTTTTGTATGAAACATAAAACAAAAGAGCTTAGAAAACAATTTGTGATATTGTGTATCAATGCATTTAAAATGCATGGCAGTAATTTGCATTTGTGGCTTTTAATTCTAATCCAGGATGTTAATTTATGCATGCATGCAAATGTACAAATACCAAATCGAAAACAAATTTAATTGCAATAGAAAAATGGAGGCAAAATTGGACAAAATCATTGAATTTCATGAAATACGATACAAATACAGGTCTAACTGAAATGCAACTGTTGATTATTGAATTAATTAGTTTCTATTCAAAGGAATAAAATCTCGTACCAAGGATGAATACACTCATATTTAAATTGAATCATCAGGTTAATTAGATTTAATAGATTATTTTCGGTTAAATTAAACAACAATAATAAAAAAAACTACTCTGTATACGATCGAATATTTACTCTTGACCGTTCATCGATTGATTTGCTGGGTGAAAGCGAACAAAAAATATGCACACAAATAGATTGAATTTATATTGGAAATTTTCCATTTTAAATGGCGATTTTCAGTTGCTGTGTATCATTAAAAATAGCAATTTCAGTCATTTTTGGCCATTTTTGGATTTGGTGCACGTTTGCAAACAATATTATGCATGTGTTTCATTATTTAATATGTATAAATTTCGTATAGTTTTTGCGCTATCGTTAAAAATTAACCACATCAACACCATACATTTTTTACAATCATCGTCGTCTGTTTTTTTTAATTTTTACTCTCTCTCTCTCTCTCTCTGATCTTCTACATTTTACACTCCGT
Source organism: Contarinia nasturtii (assembly GCF_009176525.2). Taxonomy (NCBI): domain Eukaryota; kingdom Metazoa; phylum Arthropoda; class Insecta; order Diptera; family Cecidomyiidae; genus Contarinia; species Contarinia nasturtii. The sequence goes on along the minus strand of NW_022200123.1, from coordinate 306,312 downwards.
TATAAATTCTGATTAAATTTATAATAAATGCTTTCATTTCAACAATGTTGGATTATTGTTGTATTTTACTATGTTTCGCAAAGGATAAGCCATGAGGGGTTAACCATATTATTAACGAATTTTGCTGGGCCTCATTTTTTCGTTCTCTTACATTTGTTAAAACATTTCATAATAAAACGGTGCTTTTGGATGTAAATTATACAATACGAATGGTCATAAGTCATAATAGTGTCAATTAATACATGTATTTGTAGTTTCGAATATTATTACATATTACTAGTGTGGATTTTTCTGTCTATATGTGTATTTTTTTAAAAATCTATTTTATTTTATTTGGATATTTATCAGTTGATTTTGTTCGTTTCGTTTTTTTAGTTGGGTTTATCAAATTTGACTATTTTGTTCAATATTTGTTTAAAGATAGCGTGAATTAATTACATTGGTATGCAGATGTATCTATATGAGTTGTTCGTTAGTATGTATGTCAGTGTGTGTTTGTGTTTTTGTCACTTAAATTTGTTAATGATATATTTTCATGCTCTCCGTTCGTTCGTTCCCGAAACATATTTGGATTCGTAATCGCCTTTTATTTTAAATAATAATAAAATACATAAATCAATTGGTTTTTCGTGTATGCTTTTTTCACCCCCCTCCCCTCCTGTCTCTCTCTGTCTCTTTTTTTCTCCGTTTATTTGTTGTCGATTTGTTCGGTAAATTGTCCTAATTCATATTCGTGTTGTGTAGGCCGCAACGATGATCAGAATGCCGTATTAAATTCGTAAATGCTATTTCCGTGCGGTCGTTGGTTAGTTGTATGCTATCAAACTCGCATTTCATTCATGGCAGCTTGAGGTATTGGTTGTTTTTGGTGGTGGTGCTGTTGCTGTTGTTGTTGTTGTTGTTGTGGATGTTGCTTGTGATGAGCATTTGTTTGTGTAAGTACGAATTTCACATTTGGCGATTCATTGGACAAATTATTGGTGGCACTATTTAGTTGGCTGCACATTGAAACCAGAGCGCTTTGATCGTGTTGCGTTGACAATACCGAGCATGGTACGGTGCCTGCTATTGATACGGTTGTAGTGGTTGTTGTCGAGCGAATCGGTGGTCGGGGCGGTATTTTATTTGAATTACTAGATGATGCATTGCATCCACTGTCGATTAGCGTGGCATTACCATTTGGCAAATGCTGTTGGGCCGGATGGTACAATTTACTTTGTTTAGCCTCTAAAAACAAATTGAAAAATTGTCTAAATAATTTTGGTTAATCGATACTGTAAAACGATAACACAAAGATTCAAAAATGAAAAAAAAAAAGACAAATAACATTTAGCTCGAGAGAAAAAAAGCGATCAAACAATATAATCAATTTATGTATACATGTATATTGATTGCCAAAAATCGAAAGAATTGCGAAAGGGCGAAGGGAATTGATGTATGTAACAGATAATATCGACCGAAATAACAAACAAAAAAAATCTCATAAAATTTGAACAAAAATTAATCATGTTTTGTTCATTTTACGATGCGATAATAAATTTACGACTTTTCCCCAGCTTCGAATCAATTTATATATCTACGTGCTTTGGGAGTTTATTGAATTAAAACATTGCCGTTGCCATTGCTGTGACGTTGTGCGCGCAAGTATTTTATGCGTTTAGAAAACTGGTTCGGTCGATAAAATTAGGAAAAATTCCCAACGGAAATCATAACACATTTCTCTGCACTGTATTACTGTAGACGAAGCACATTTCCGACTGAAACTGGCATCAATTCATGTATGCAATTTCATCCAAAACGTTTCCATTTGCACGTCATACAAAATTTTAATGCCAACGCTATAATAAACCACACTTACACATTGACATTCATATGCAGATTTACAATGTTCGATTGCTGAATTGTTCAATACAACCAACATCAAATGAAATTAATAAATCGAACGATTTTAATTTATTTCGATCGTGAATGCATGGGCTTTTCAATCTCGCTAATCATATCAAATGCCAGGAAGGCGTATCACACACACACTTACATCTATATATACAAACATGTTGTCAGTCAGTTGTGCAAATATTGATTTAGCGATGCGTTGCACAATTTCAATTATAGATAATGATGAATGCACATTACAAAACAGCCTAATGTGTTTGCAACGATTTGGCCGTCCATAAAATGGTACACAAACAAATTGAGATGCAACTACCAATCGAAATGGCTTAGCCAAAACAATTACCGCAGTCTCATAGAAAACAATTGCGCGAGAAAATGTTGATTATAAAACACACAAATGCACATTTTGCATCATTAATTTTATTATTTAAACCGAAAATCAGTTTGGCTCAAATTGCATTGACAACAAGTGTATATGCATATTAATTTCATCGTGTATTTTGGCGATTGCATCAGAAGTGCATCAAATGTCAAATTTACAATTAAAACTCGGTAGATAACTCAATATCGACTTTTAGAAAGCGGTAACAAAATTTGAACACTTTAAACAATTGGAGTGTCACACAAATCACAATTGAATGCGAAAAGCAAATAATTTTATTGCTGCAAGACATAATTTTGTTTATGGGCCAAATCTTCCCATTTTTTTTCTAAATCAATAAATATTCAAGCACAGGACTATAATTCATTCATTTACTCCTGTGAAAAACAGTCTCTGGTTTATGTAAAAAACACTTTTTATGAAGCCAAATTCAATATCGATTACAAATTCCTTTTTTTGACATACACAGAAGTGCGTATTTTGTATCTGTCAACCGCACAAAAAATGGATTTGTTATCGCTGGTATCAAAAATTAACTAAAATTCCTCACTCGGAGCGTGAATGTAAATATTTAATCCTGTTTTGAAATAATATTCCCTCGGCCAAATCACCTGCAGCTGATATAATCCACAATCAATCAGAATAATAAAAAGTGAGAGAAATATTTCCAATTTAAAATGCAATGGAAATTTACGCTTCGCCTGAATTACGTGAGACGAGAAAATTATAATATAAAAACCAGTGAAATCATTTTTTGTTTGTGGTGGCGACAGAAACAGCAACGGTGGCGGTTTTGGATGATAATAATATTGAAAATATTTCGCACATGCATACCAACAATTTTATTTATCAACAAAATGTATAATTTATAATAAACTAAATACCCGCGGCAATATAAATATGTGCAGAAGATAACAAATAGAGTGAGAGCGAGAAAAAAAGGTTTAATCCACTTCTGTTTTATGTGAATTTTCGATTTACTGGAAAATTACACAAAATTGACCAAAACTGCTTCGAAACAATTCACAAAAACAAAACGAACACGAACAAACTGAACATAAAAAAATCATTCGTTTAAATTCGAGCGTATGTCGTTCATGTCCGATGGCGAGAAAAAAGAATACGCGCAATGTTACATTGGCAACAACAGTAAAAGGGTTGATCCAGGTCAATCTCGAATGCCTATTAATTTTAATTGATTGTGATTGGTACACGATTTAAATTTGTACCCGAATTGTTCGTTGCCGTAATATGGTGCATGGAATTTCGTTCAAACTCAATGATTCACATTCGATATATACATACATACATATATCGAATATGTGCATATTTTTGCGCCAACAGAAGTGATATTGCTTGTAATAGGCTCTCTAAAATTGTGCACGATACAACTATAATGGACGCCGCAAAAAGTACGATATACACACACGCGCGCGCTCTATATGTATAGTCTTTCAGTCGCTTGCCTCTTAATTGGTGCGTAATCGTTTCTGCAGTGAATGACAGATTTTAAGCATCATGTTTTTCTGTTTGTTTAAATTTAACAATGAATGCTTATTCACTTGGGATAGCGAAAATGCACCTCCGAAAATTGCATACACACACACACGCAAACGAGCATGAGTACGTTTTGTGCCAGTGCCAAAACAACTGAAAGCCAAAATTGGTTGTTCGTCATGAATAATTTCATTATATCGAGGGGCGGTCCACTTTCGCGGTAATATTATAGTAAAATAAATAAATTCGATGACCATGCTAGCGCTTATGCAAAAAAGTTAATCCAATATATAAGCAAAAATTGGAGAACATGGTATAAAACGCAAATTTTACTTATTTGAAAAAAGAAAAAAAAATACTACATGTGTAGTATCGAATACAATTTGATGAAATTGTAAAAAGCAACCGAATTTATTGCGACAAAAAACAGGTTAGACATTGGACGTGTCCAATTTAATCACAAATACAAATCGATACCGATTCGCTTATATTGCGTGAAGAGGCAGATTTTTTTTGTTCGTTGCTGGTCAATGCATTAAAATTTATGATTGAAATCAATGCAATTGAATTGAAAATCAGTTTTGCGTGTGATATGTTGCTCTGGCAGTAGTCATTTTTATTTTTATTTTCATCAATGTTCCGGCAAAAAGTAATAATTGATATCGAAACCAATGCTTGGTTGTTGTTCTCTTTCGTCACAACCCCCTCAACTAATGTGATTAGCCTTAGACGAATACATGGGATATTTCTATATTTTTTTATGGCTGGTTACTTTTTTCTATTGAATATCATGTGGAAAATGAAAATCGTTGATGTGTCAGTCATTTTTGAGTCGTTTACTCGGAAACAGGGTGTGTATATTGAACATTGCATCCGACAGAATATCGTTTCCCAAAGCAAAGCAAATGTCGTTCGCCATTGATTTATCACCACTATTCAATGTGATACATTCACTTTAAACAAGAATTTTCACAGTTCGCCCTACATCACCATCATGAATCTCAATCATCATAAATGGCATTTTTGTAAAACGTGTCCTGTACATAACACGTGCCTATGTCGATTGCGAATTCGTAATATGAACGGAAAAATTGCAATCAATGTTTGAATGAGAAAATGCCATTTAGAACTGATGAATGTCCAATGTGAGTTAGATAGAAAACTTGAGAGTATGCAGTCCACCATCGTTATTACCATTTTCAAGCGAACGACGTGAATCAACCGACATAACACGGAATTTTCATCGTTCAATGTGCGATTTGAGTGTGTATGTATGTGTGTGTGTGTGTGTGTGTGTGTGTGTGTGTGTGTGTGTGTGTGAACGTGGTCAAGCACAAGCATGTCGGCAACAATGCCCGATTGTCGAATGATAGGTACGGTCACAAAAACAATTTATGTTATAGACATCCATGCCAGATCTACGTGGAATATGCGAATTGCAACGACGATGACGATCAACAAAAAGCGATTGGGTCATTGGAGTTGTTGCGTTGGTGCCTTTTTTTCTGTCATTCGCTTCGTTTCATTATGAACAATTTCGTTTCCGGAACAAAATACGCTACACGCGTACATACAACTTGTCATTGTTCATTCGGTGTGCAATGCGTTGCAAAAGCAGCAACAGCAAAAAAAGCCACCGCCTCTTCTATGGTCTCATGTCATGTACTACATACTGTATTTATATTTATTTTTTTTCTCATTGCGGCGCTTGGATCTGTCTGCCATCGTGAATTATGTGCATAAATATGTACGTTGTAATGCGAGTGTATGGATTCAACACCAATGTCGTGTGTGCGTGTTTTTTGTATGAAAAAAGTTGCTGGCAGCACCAATATGAATGTCAATTGCAGAAAGCGCAAGAGGTGAGACCATACACCGTAAATGTGATGGGTCTATGCATACATTGAACAATGATGCACACTCATCCTCTCCACCCATATCTTGTTCACTCTTTTGGGCTGTCGCTACATCTCTCTTTTTTTTTGCAAATGTTGAACAATTTTTAATTAAAATACATTGCTAGTTTTAGTTTTTAAATAGAATTTGATTCGTGTATTATCCTCGTGTTCATGTTGTTGTTGCTGGTTGTGTGTTCCGCTCAATGTTTCTTTTTTTCTATTTCTCGTTCATCCGTTTTTCATGCTCCATTTTCATTTGAGCGAGCGGAGAGAAAGAGAGACAGCAAAAAAAATCTGAAACGTGAACCAAACCGGGAGATGAGATTATCCCGACAAAATTGGCGGACGAAAGTGAAGGAATGCGTTTGAATAGAGTGCCGACGAAAAATGTTTGGGAGGCGGAGGATAGTGTAATGGAAAAACTTTGTGCATTTTAAAATGCATTTAGTCGAAATATAAACGATGAAACGTAAGAATGAAACAACGAAGTGCCTTACAGCCCGTTTCAAAAATGCACAAAATTACCCAATGACTACAATGGCATGCGTATGGAAATGAATGGCAATTATGTTTTGCCTTCAACTATATATATTTTTATTTGTTTCGTTTTTTCTTTGCTTTCCGAAACCAGACGGCATACTATGCAGTATGCAGACTGTTGATTTTACTAAATCGGTTCTGTAGCAATAATCTCAATGAAATAATTGCACAAGAATCTAAAGTAAATTGTTTGTTAACGTATTGTAAAAGGCATTTGGTTGAATGGTATTAATACAGCTCCCATTGAACACAACGAAAATGGGAGCAGTGACTTTTCGAAATGAAAATTAAGCATTTTAACTGTAACATATGTTAGGAGAAACGAGAATTTATTTATAATTACCTAAATTACTGCTGACATTTGTTTGTGAACTCATGTTTCGTGGAAGTGTTGCAGTGTCTCTTGGACCATAGCTAATAGACGATAAATGTTGTTGCTGTTGCTGTTGATGATGTTGCTGTTGCATGAGGCTACTATTTAAGCCTCCTTTCGGCAAGGTCATCATACCAATGCTATTGTATGAAGTCGAAGTATTTCGATTGAATTGTTGTTGTTGTGTCGATTGTTGTTTGATTGGAATCGTTTGAACCACGTGCTCGCCAACTCCTTGACCACGATGGTTGCTTTTTGTATTGTATGATGTTGTTGTGGTTTCACTTAACGGTACTTTTGTTTGACAAACATTATCACCGGTGGCGTTGGTTGTTGTACCACTCGTCGATATTTGCATGGCATTCGAACAGATGTGCGGTGACTTGATGTCACTACTTGTCAATAATAGTGTGCCACCGCTATTGTCATGATGATGATTTTCTACGTCAACAATTACATTGGCGCTTTGCGAATGATTCATGTGGTAATGAGCATGTTTGATTGGATCGAATGGCGGTTGTTGATGCAGAATGCCACTACGTTGTTGATATTGTTTTTGTAAGCTTTTCACCTCAAGTCTCGTTTTATCCTATATAAAACATACCAAATATTGAGCACAAACAAATACAAATTCGAACAAAAACGAAGAAAGAGATTTGTTTTTCATTTACCCGTTGATAATATACACCGGCAAATATTAACACATTCAAGATTAAAAGACTGCAACCAATTGCAATGGTGACACTCAATGCTGTACTGTATGCAGCATAGCCGGCAGCTGAATCGAAACCGGCCAAAGTGTCGGCCGACGTTGTAACGTTAGTCACGCTCGTTGGTGCTAATGCACTGTAATTGCCCAGTGGAATACAAGTGGTGAGCAGTGATGGTTCTACCGTTGTCATTCCTGATGGTTTATTTTTAGGTTGGTTTTTTTTTTCACAGCAAATTTGGTTTTGTTGTTTTATTTCAGTTTTGTTGCAATTCATTTTTCACCATTTTTTTTATGTGGTGTGAAATAGTGTCATTTGTAACGCCCCAGCAACCAGGAACACACATATCACGACAGAAAAAAGTGAGAATGAAAAATAGAGAAAAAGAAAAATGTTAGTGCCATATTTCATGGGGAAAATAAAAAAAATGTTTTTTTAAAAATTGTACAAAATGTCACTTGTTCATGACACATGAACTCTCACATTCTATTTTAAGCTTCAATAGAAAAGAACATGCTTGAATCTGAACTAAAAAAAAGGAGTTTTTACAATTGGCTACCTGACAACAATTGTTATACATTCAATTCGAACTATGAGTGTATAAATTGTGTATGCGAAAGAGAGTAATCGAGCGCGAGAAAAAAACCAGCCCAGAGAATAGGAAAATAAAGTTAATTTTAATTCCCGTTTAACGATAGCATCTGTGTCTACAATTTATCGTGGTCGTCGTCGTCTTTTTCATCCAAAGCCTCATAACATAGATGCTCTCATGTAAAAGCATGTATATTTAGTTGGTCTTTTTTGATGATGATCAAGCTTTTACAACGTTGCATCGGAGAATTGTTAAGCCAATGATTACAGTGCCACTCATTTTAACCCCAGCTCAAGCATGTAATATAAAAGTTCACCGCCTTTGTTTAGACAAACCAAATCACATGCGATAAAAATGTTGCAAAAGTTTAAATAAATTTGTAGAAAAACGATGAAGTAAGAGAAGAGAGAAAGATCAAAATGAACAAAACGTATTCATCAACGGAAAAATCCGTCGGAAATTTTTACGCAAACAGAAAAGTTTCTGACAAAAAGAATCTGATTTGATATATTTATTCATCTCGTGATTAACTTATAAACGGAAATATGCTTAACATTAGTTGTCAAAAAAAAATGTTTGTGTATTATGTGTGTGTTGAGTGCCACAACTATACAATTACAAGCTTTTGTTTTTGCCTCATGCTTCTCTCATCAAACAAAACTTTAATTTTTTGTGCATTTAGTTTTTGCATTCGCTGGCTGATGTGGTATGGTAATTTACTGTGTTTCCGCTGTGGTTTTTTTGTTCAAAACTTTTCAATGCTTTAATTACAATGGAGTTCGAGTTCGCCAAACAAAAACCTCCTCAAAGCTAAACTTGTACAAGAATTCGGATGTGGTTTTTGTGTGTAATGTGTGTTTTTTTATCTCATCTCTGTTTGGTTTTGTGAGCGTTTTTTTTAAACGATTGGTAGCATTAGAACATTTGAAATGACCAGGAATTGTGTATGTGTTTGCGTATGTGCATTTTCGTGTGTTAACGGTCGTGTAGAAAACTCTAACGACATAACGACGAACTAAAAGCTCAAAAAATGGTGTACACTCTCCGGATATGTGGTTTACAATCAACGAACTTCTATGCAATGTACGCAGTTATAGTGAATTGTAAATCCGCACAAAAGAGCACATTGTATGACTCGCCATTGTTTGATAGCCAAGCTGACAAAAATAGGAAGCGATTTCGGTTTTTCGGCGACGCCAGGGGACAGACAAAATGCTCAATACTGGAAATTGTGTGTATTAAGTGAAAAATGAAGCGGCTTTCTATCTGTCTCATACACACATTCACTTGGGTCATCAGACTGGTAAGCTCTGCAAATGATATCCCTCTCTCACTCTCCATGTCCTTCTTCGCACTCTATGTTATGCACATATTCACTAAATGCGATCTCGTACAAGAGTTTTCGCTATAATGTTCGTTCGGTAATGTTTTCCTCATTGTAATCGGTTGTTGTTAAACTTGAATTATATAACACATCATTATTATGGAAATTATGCTCTGGTTTGGACAACATATCGTACATTGTACCACACTGTGTACGTGCATTCACATAACAAGGCACATTTTCGTTGGAGTCAGAACCGAGTCGGGTTCTCGTTCAAACTAAATTCCATTACAATTTCAGTCAACGACAAAATAAAATTTTACATCGGCTCGATCAGCATTCGAACGTCGACGACCGTAACGAAGCCATTCTCATTAGATGTTGATGAAAGCCGGATATGATGAAAATAATAAAATATATCTGCACTAACGAAATTTCAAAACGTTTTTCCACTGCAATTCAATTTGCATACAAGTATTTTGTTGTGATTATTATGTGTAGTGCATATCGTCAGATTTTCACTAACAAATGCGATATATTTATGTACTAAATTCATTAAATGAGTATTAGAAATGAATGCCAAGAATGTGATTTGAACAAGTGAGAATGTCATCCTCATTTTCATGTGAAAGAAATACTTTTGTTACGTTAAAAGTTAAACTGTATCATTCCATATCTAAGTACGATGTTTGAGAAACAACAGCTGAAGAGCAGAGATACATTCAATTCATTTCAAGTGTTGTATTCAATTTAGATGACAACTTTTTGAAATCAACACTAGAAATGTTGCTGTGCAACGCAGTTTGGACGCACGTATTCAACCAGCCACATAATTACAAAAGCCGGTGCTGATGATAGCTCGATTGCATCATATATACATTGCAAAACAACATAGACAGACGAGATCACATTCACATTCTGGCATATTTTTTTGGTTCTTCTTCTTGTTGTTGTTGTTTGTTCGTTGACAACGACGATGAAAACTAAATGTTATAATCAAATTTGTTGGCCAGGCACGGTGCATAAACATAATACACTTTGTTTGTGTTTTTGAAACTTGATTTTATCATAACTTTTTTTAGTGTTTGTTATTTTCTATTTGTTTGTATTTCGCTTGTTTTGACAATAAACCACCGACCGGTGCCTTGACTTAAAGAGGCGACCAAACAAATGGATTATTTCAGTACTAAAGCGTAAACTATACCAAATTTGTGGTCATACCTTATGCAGTGCACGTATTCAACCACGAATGTATGCTACCACAAACACACACACACACACACCCACATTCAGAAAACGACAATGAACGAAGGAAAAACCATAGCCGGACAAAATGTAAAATGTGCTAAAAACAGCGCAACGCAAACCGGAACTATCATTTCACATTAGTTTTACAATATTTTTTCTCTCTTCTTACATATCGTGCATAGTTGGCTTACATCGTTTACAATTTTCGTTGTTGTTTTTTACGAAACGAGCGAGTGAAGGTGATTGTCGTCGTCATCGTTGTCGTGATGCTCTTGTTGTTGTTTCGAAACAATAATAAAGAAAGCTAAAACGGAAAACGATGCGAAATAAAAGGAAATAAAAACGAAGAGGAAGAGAAGAAAAAGATGGCAGACAGAATGCTCGTTCATTGCACAAAGATATTATACCGAAAACTTTGCTACACGTACATGGACATTCCAAAAATAATGATGATCATAATAACAATAACAATATCCAGTAAATTCGACTGCGGATACTGTGAAGTTAAACTTTTCCAAATATTTATGGCATACAAGACTTCTTCGTCGTCAACGACGCTATTTATATTTCAATCTTTTTTTCTGTGTAAATGGGGTCCGGTTTGCAAAAGAGAATTGGTAAAATAGATACAGAGAGAGTAGGAAAAGCAAATAGGATACACGGAAGAAGGAAGATAGATAAAGCAAATAAAGCTCGATATGTGAACCGTTTGTTGCGTTCGTTGCTTGTCCATGTTCGTATCGTTGTTTTACAACTTAGTCTATTGTCTATGTTTATGTTTAGTAAATATAACGCGTTCATCGCCAAATGGACACAACTAACGACCAAACATTGAAATCCTCTCTCAATTTCCTCATTCTCTCTCTCATTCTAACTGGTTTGCTTTGCTTTTGCCATTCAATCGAGTTGAAAAGAAATGTAACCTTTTTCTATGGGAATTTTTTTTGTAATATTATTCCATGTTATTTGGTTGTCGTGTGCCGACTGCCGAGTCTGCTGCTTGTTTAACTCATCGTTAATATTATTATTGTTGTTGTCTGTTAGTTTTCTTGAATTTTTAGGTGCGCTCATTTTTTACATGACAAAAACATGGATATATTTATATTGCAACTAGTTGTATGAATCGTAACGTGTTTAGAATGCAAGTGAGTGAGATCGAAGAAATAAAGACGGATAATCAAGTGAAATCAAACAAAAGGCCTGTGTACAATGTGATTCGATATAAAATCAATAAGAGACAACCGATGACGACGACGACGAAGAACGACAAGAGAACTGGTATTAATTTGATAGAGATTCAGACTAGTTACAAGCTAACATAACACGAAAAGTTATTATTCGCACCCAAGTGACATTGTGATGAAGTTTGCGGCGTAAAAAATGTATAAAATCAATGGCAGGCTGCCGTACACTACACACTTACCATTAATATTTAATAGGCTATATTCGTTATTCGTGCCATTATTCCGTCGTTGCTTGAATGTCTCTTCTAGAAATGCTAAACGTGACAACGAATCTAATTTAACTGGACCATCGTATAAATCCATGTCATCGTGGTTTTTAAATAGATTATGCCTCGTGATAACGTCTTCCATGCCGGCTCGATGTAGTTCGGGTATTAAACGTAGCCAAATTGATAGTTGATGAGCGCGAAAATGATTTTTAATACGAGGTTTCATGCCTATCACACACAACGAGTTTTTTTTTTTCATTGGGATAAGTTTTCATTTCGCATGTGGTACACGTTCATTCATTTTCCAGAATATAAGTCACAGAAATAAGAGAATAAAAAGAATGAGGTGGAAAAAATAGAGAATATTGATCAAATGAATAATGTATGTTTCGTGATGGATTTGGATTGATTGTGAAGAAAAAAAAAAACGATTTTTTTACCGATTTCCAAATATTTTTGATGCAACGAATCATATTCATCCCAAACAACACTTCGAAAGCGATTGCGCTCTTTTGATGCTGGCAAAACGGGATCCTGCCGATGATGTTCATTCGGATTACCTGTATTATATTGACAATAATTTGTTTCATTAATTAATCGAATTATTTCTTGTTTAATGTCATTATTTTCGAAAGAATCACGAGATCTTTTTGTTTTAAATTCAAACCAAAACGTTACAATGTACACAAATAAAATCATCCACCATTCGTATACCTGTTCTGAGAAAATTACTCCAATAGGTCATGATTGCTTCAGAGAGACTGATTTCCGACTGAAAAATGTCAAATAATTCAATCAAAATTATTGATTTAAATCGAAAATTGTGTCATTTCCGGTGACAAACCTTCGTATAATTCTCTGGAAAATGTGAAAAACCTTGAACCAACGGGGCTCCAAATACGTATGGTAAATCCTCACCATGTACGGCTCCCATTCGTTGCGGGTAATCACCGTCTTTTGTTTGATAATCGAATACATAGAAAAAGCATTTTGGTCCGATTTTCTCTTGGCCCGGTTGAACGGCTGACGGTGCTAACATATCACCTGTACGAACAAGTGGCGCTACAAATTGAGCATCCGACAATGCAGCAACGGCTGCATCACGTGTATTTATTGGATGCTGTGACGTACGTTCCCAGTCTGTAAATCAAATTCAACAAAACAATTATTTATGTACACAAACTCTCTTGAACAATTTTTTTTTTTTCGAATTGAAATCGAAACTTCACTTACCCGTATATTCATTTACGATCTACACAATCCAATAGACGAGACATGAAAAAGTGTTATTAATATGATTCAATTCTATGTTAAAGAAAACATTTTCTAACTTACCGTATAGAAAATTTCACTCAGATGGTATGTATATGCGTTGCGTACATACGTTCGAAGAATTTTGTCTCGACGATCACCTTCGAAACCGTTTTGTATGTCAGACGCACTGAAACGCCATATGGCTTCGCCGGTTACAATTCCAAACATTAAATCATACCGATTACCCGATTCGGGTGAACGTTTTGAATTTCTCGTTATACTATCGTCAGGCTCTTGATTGTTCATTCCATTTCGAATAACAACACCATCAATCTAATAGCAAAATAAACAAATTATAATCTCTATTGTTATGTTAAGGCGAAAATGGATGTATAACGATACTATTACCGATGGACCGAATGCAGTGAGAAAGCTCGGCGCCTGAATATCAGTTGCATACAATTCATCCAATGGAATCTCACGTAAACAATCAACAATGTGTTCATGGTTTTTGATTAAGTCTTCGGGAATTGTACAGTTGACCTCTTTAGCCAATTTGAGTGCATAAATAACCGGGTCTTCGACTAGTGCCCATGAGGAAAATGCCGAGCCGGATAATAAAATGGCACGATGAAATAGGCCTGGTACCATTGTTGGTGATGTCATGAGAAAATGAATGCATGCCGCACCACTACCATGTCCAGCTAAACGAAAAAAAATGTGATTTTTGTTTTTGTTTTCAGTCAGAGTGAAGGGGAAAAAATGTGTGTCTGAGCTTCCACATAGATAGAATATTTACCTAATGTCACAGAATTTGGATCACCACCAAAACGATTAATATTTTGTTGAACCCAATGCAGTGCTGCCATTTGATCCATTAGGCCATAGTTCGCGACTCGTGCTCTTATTTGAGGACTTGGATTTGCATTGAGGAAACCTATGAAAAATGCATCGTGTAAATGTAATTGAAATGGTCGACAGATTTGAAGATGAACCGAGAAAAAAAAACAAGAGTATTTTGGCAATCGCCACCGGATGAAATCAGGAGAAAGAGCATATTGTTGAACCTACCTAATATGCCTAATCGATAATTTAATGTTACAACGACGATTTCGCTGTAGCTTGCCAAAACGGTACCATCGTACGGATTTCCGCTGTTCCACTCAAACGATTCACCATGCAAAAACACAAGCACCGGCAACTTTTTATCCGTCACAGCAGCTGCAAATAGATACATGAATAGTATAAGTTTCAAGTTTAAATAAATCAAACATCAATAGCAACATAAATTGTTCACATTTCTTTGAGTTTCTAAAGTATTCGTTTTCTGTTGAAATGCTCATTTCCTTTTTATTCATTTCTCGTTTTATTTCCCTCATTCATCGTCTCTTTCTTTCGTTTCGTATCATTACTTGTGATTTTATTTTCATTTTATAAATTGAATTTATGCTGTTCTCGAATCTATGAGATAGGTTACTCTCGAATTTTACATTTTTTTCCGTACCAAACACACCGAATTACAAACATGTCTGTAAAACATGACATACAGCCAATAATCAAAGCATTTGAACTAGTTTATTGCATCAGTTGCAAACGTCATTCAATATTGTTATATTTACATTGTTCACATCACACATAAAATATCGCACCCCCACATCTTTTTATTTAAGAATAAAGTCTTTCGTTGAATCAACGACGTTGACATCATTTCACTGTCATCGTATTAACATTCGACAAACGTAATCGCATCAAAAGTCAAGCATTGCTTATAAATGTGTAAAATTTATGGCACAAAGTCGTTCAGTTTTTACACAACGATTTAGTTAGAATCGACATTGTGTTCATCACACATAAAATAAGTGAAAATAGAGCACGGAAAAACGAATGAAATGAAGCAGCACACCGAATGCATACGGTATCAAAATAATACTCTAAGTGGAAGTGTGTGTGTTTGTGCCAGAGGCAACCGAATATATTGAGACTATTCGGATAACAATGCGTCAAGTGAAAACAAAGCGTTCACGATCGAAACGACAAAAAACTGATGATACGAATGTTTCAATGTGAACATTTCTATTTTATGCATGTCGGAAGCATTTTGTCTGCATTTTCTGCACAAAACACTACCAAATTCAACAATTGCACACAAAAAAAGCTTTTACAAAGCGAGAGAGCTGGAGATAGAAATAGGAAAAGAGAGTCAGCAGATAGAGAAATATGTATTCCGTTGAAATTGAGAAATAGTACAAAGAAGTTAACAAACCTATCGAGATTTTATAGAAACCCGTTAGAGAGAGCGACGGCTTTGTGTTTCGAATCCTCAGAGAAAATGCTTCTAAAAGGACTACAACACGCACAAAACTTCAAATGTGACATTCAGTTTTCAATAGAAAACATAAACTATACTTTAAATCTACCTAGAGTTTTACTTTTCCGCATACACCTAGTGTGGAAGGTAAAGTATTGGAATCGGTCGAAAAATTAACACCCATCAAAAATGTGTTTTCTGGGTGTTTTTGGGACCAGGGAACATGAATCTAGCGTTTTTTCGATGTCCGAATGTATGTGCGTACCCTCTACGCTGTACGCTGTACGCAAAAATTTGTTAACACGATAACTTTCAAACCAGAAAAGTAATTCAAAATTTGACTTCACAGGATGATTGGGGGTGCCGAGGAATAGAAACCATTAGATTTTGAGCGACTTTGGTTGATAGAGTGAAGTGTCATGTCTGGTGTGATGCTCATGCGAAAGAATCAATTTTTCTTCCAAAAGTGATATTTAATGTATTCTTAAACACTCAAAAATATGTATTGGGGGGTTTTTGGGTACGAGAAAACCGAATATGACGTTAGTTTTGCGATACAAACAAGAATATTTGGATACAAATATATTTCGACACACTTTTCATACAAAAATTTCAAAAAAATTTGATTTTTTAATGAAAAATGCCATGCCTGTATGATATCATAATTGGCTGAAACATTGCACAGGTTATTTTTATCACACAAAAATAACATTCCGAGGGTTTGAAGAGATTTCAATGCATATTGGGGGTACCTCCCGAACAAAATTTTGGTTTTTTTGCTCAAAAACGGAAATTTTGTATGGAAGGTACCACTCAATTATATTGAAATTTTTTTAAACTTTCAGAATGTTGGCTTTTTCTTAAAAAAATACTCTGTGCAAAGTTTCACGTCGTTACGATATCATAAAGGCATTGATTCCATACTAAAATTTCCATTTTTAGTGATTTTGGTATGAAAAATATATCAAGAATTATTTGTATCGCAAAACTAATGTCAGATTCAGTTTTTTCGTGAATTCAAATTACAGTAAAAGATATGTAATAAATGCATGTTGTGGATCGCAGTGCGGAAAAGTTCATCTTACGGATGTAAGACATTTTATTTTCTTTGTGTTTTATTTTAGAGAAATAGGAACTTTGTGTGCATCGCCTATACATTTCTCCTATTTATAGTGGTACATCTTTGATGGTAAAATTGTATGTCTACCATTGACTGAATGAAATTTCACAAATGTAATTGCAATTGATATAAAGTTGTAAAAAATCATCTCTAAAATGTTCAAGTATAAGTCTGTATTTAGTGAATGAATGTTACACAACGGTATTCACATTAAATGATACATTTTCTGTCGCAACCATTTTCTCTATTGCTTTTCTCGGAGGAATTTATTTATTTTATAATGACAAAAAACTTTTCACATTTATTTCATTACACTACGCTTACAATTACGATATATTTTATCATTACGATGATGATATTCAACGACAACAACATCGACACACGTATCGGATGCTGTGCAACATTTGTGAATGTGAACATTTTATAATAATCATATTCTTGAAGACTTATAACTCATTTGTTCATAATGAAATATGTAGCATATCATAACATTCTATGGCTATTCATTGAGACGAGTGTTTTTTCTTTCTTTATTTCGCTTCAATAACATTCCAACAACACATTGATTGCGATACATTGTATGGTTTGTTTGTTTTTAGTTTTTATGATGTAAAAATGTGCCCATTGATTTTAATCAGGTACAGAAAGGCTTTCATGCGTGTCTCCATCGTTTCTGTTAACAACAACAACAAAATATTGGAAAGAAAATCAGCATTTCGAATTGCACGAACCGATCTCAAATCATATGACAGATTCGACATTTTCCATTGAGCACATTCAAAATCAGATACATCGATTGCTCATAAAATATTCACCGCAGACAAATAAATCGATGTTTTGTGCGTTCGCCTATCATACATAAGTGTCACATCGAAAACACTCCTGAAATTGAGAGCTTTAAAATCGATATATCTGCCTTTCTTTGGTTTTTATCCCAATAAAATGTGGATTTTCGCATGTGAAATATTATTTTTCGGCAAAAAAAGAGCGTTTGAGAAGTAGATATAGAAAATGTTACGATTTGGTGTGTTCACCTAATATGATCGATTGATACAAATCCAAGTCGCAATCAATGTTCCTTTTTGTGTGCCTATATTATACTGCGTCGATTTTCTTTGTAGGTCGTTTCGAAAACGTGAACGATGAACGAATTGGCAAAAGCGTCGGCAATAGATAAAAAAAATTGTCGCCTATTAAAACTGATTTTAGTATGCCGACACAAAATATGAAAGCGTTTGAAATATGTGAGAGATGAAAATATGCAAGCGTAAAAAACCTTGAATAAATGAAGTGTAGAACGTTTGGCGGTGAATCATACCAAGTGAGAACGAGAAATGTGCCGAACAGATAAAGCAAGTTTTTGTTTGTTTAACAATTCCTCTGCTCTCTCTGACTCCTAATTTGGTTCGGTGCATTGTTTGCTTCGGGCTCAAAAAAGCATTTGGGAATTTTTTCGTATATCGTGTTGATCTGTCTGGTGTTTTGTGTTCACTGTTCAGTCTATTATTTTATTTAGTATGCGTGAGTGAGATGGAATAATGGAACGTTCTAGCGTAATCTCTTTAATCCAAATCGGTCAATGAATTTGATTTTCGTGCAACGAATTATTTTCCATGTTTGGTGTTCAATGTGTTTTTTTTTTGTGTGTTGTTGATTGTTGATCTTTTTTTTTTCTCGAAAAATCTCTAAATACTTTACGTCGACAAAGTTGACGAAACGGTACACATTGTCTATGTACATGATACATTCAGAAAAACGAGTTTTGTTTTATTTGTTGCATGAGTTTGAGCATATTTTGTGTGTCAACAACTTTTCAATGATATATAGGCAATATTTCAAAAGTCGTTGGCACATACGAACAAAAAGAAAAGGTAACAGTATCTTTTTTTTCACTATTTTTTTTCGTCGTCCATACTATGCAATCGAAATATGTTTGTGTCAATCTAGATCCTTGCAAACAAACAAAACAAAAAACAAACAAAAAAACGAATAAAACATAAACATTTCATGCATTGTAACATACCATGAGCTGGAGAGAAGATATTGAGGTAGAGGCAATCTTCGGACTGATTTTGCAGAAATGGCAATAATCGTTTTAAGTACTCCAGACGACCTTTTGGCATTTTTTCCAATGCACCCGTTTCGTTTTGTATGTTTGGTAGGCGTTGCGGACAGACGGGACTAAATTTATCGGATATTCGAATTCCATTCCACGGTGACGGTGCGCGTGTTGGACTAAATCTGAAAATACACGAATAAACAAACAGATTAAATTGAGTTTCATTTTTGTTTTCCGGAATTTAAACAATCAAATAAAAATGGAAATATGCTTGAAATGTTGATTACATCTTAAAAACAGATAACACTTCATTGCAAATAGTTGAAGATCCTGAACCACAAGCTTTTTACTGCACATCTTTATATATATCACGAAATATGGCATTTTTCTAGCTTACTGCAGTGATAAATTACCATGACATGAGAAGAAAAAAGTTGTTTGCCAAACATTTTTGTCGAATGCATTTTTCCCGTTTGGCGTGATTGTATGTATATGCATTATGTAGTTTTTTTTTCGTAAAAAGGTGTATATTCTTGTTTGGCGAAGTCGAATGAAAGAAGTAAATCGTTCTGCGAACTTGATAAAAAAAACACGACGTGCTCTTCGAACTTTATAGTCATGTTTTTCTCGGTGTACGCCCATTCTTTGTAGGTGCTGGTATATTCACAAGAACGCATGAAAAACTTGCGTTGCTTGACTAAAATCCCGGCGAACAAGTTGAAGAATAAAAATTTAAGTTTTCCAACATCGTTCACTCTTTCTTACACTTTTGATTTGCGTTGCATCAATGTTTCTCATTTGCTTATTTCAGTTAAAGTACGAAAGTGTTAACAGTGCAAAAAAAAATGGTGACGACCGACGAAGCAGTATCAAATAAGAAGTTGGCAAAGTGTGAAATCTCCATTTAGACGGGTTTTTTTATGCACGCGATGTACATTCATTTTTGCTCATTCGATACATTAATGTTTTATTCAAGCACTTTTTTTCCGTGTGCGTGTGTTTATGCGCGCTTTCATGTGCTTCCATCAAGTTTTACGGTTTCCGTTACACTTAAATCTTCGAAAGAAATCACGAGATAAGTTTCTGAATTATATTTTTGTAAATCAAAACCACAGCTGGATGAACATGCGAAAGTACTACGGGTATCCATATAAAAATGAAGCTGAAAAATTCCATTTCGCTGTTTCCCATATAACATATAAAAGTTAAACTAAATTTCAATTTAATTTTCAGAAGCACATTTGCTTGTAAATCGTTGGTGTTTTATTTTATTTCAATTTTTTCATCCCACATTTTTGTTTGTTTGCATTTCATTTTGTTTACCCACGAGACAGTTTACTGATCTCATTCTACAGATCTTCTATTTTTTTTATTTATCTACACAATTGCTCGAGGTGCTAACATGGTTAGAATCATTTGTATACATTGTGAAGATTTACAAGTTTTTTCTTTGCTCCATTTCGAAGCATTTGTTGCAATCAAAAAGAAAAAATGAAATGAAAATGTACAGATGGAAGTAACACAATTCGTGCTGTTGATGATTTTCTTGCTGCGCCAAATCGCATTGTAGTCAGAAAATGTTCAAGTGATGTCTTTGCAATGAGGGAATGCAAGAGTACACGATGAAGAGGTGCTCTCAAAAACGAAGCGACGACGTGCTAATGAAACGCATTAAAATCCTATGCCAAATGGCATTTACAGAATCAAAACGTATGTATACAACGTCCTTTTTTTGTGTGTGTCGATATCATAATTTCGTGAAAGTTTAGCGCTTGTTGAAGTTCATGTTTCTGCTCATGTTTCGTTCATTGTCGAATCTTGGAAATGGGGATGACGGAAAAAAATTGCTACGTCTCGGCATGAACTCAGTATTAATAGCGTATACATGAAGTGAATGAGTTGCTATTGTCCAAATTGGAAACTAGCGAATGAAGAAATTTCATTTGCTTAAATCAGACATGACAGCGTCAAAATGGTGGTGGCAATAAAAACGTTAATGAAGTATTTTATGCGCGGACTCAAATTATGATATCCAGTTGGTGAAAATTTTACTTTTCATTTTGTTGTGTCATTTCAAAATGAAAACATACCGTTCGAAACTAATGACGCTTCATCGAATACCGTTTTCGTTGTAATTTTCGAAAATTGAAGTGCTCGAACGGCAGATAGATATCAACGGGCCAAGTGAAATTATAGCGTGAAAAAGGTAAATGCTTTAAAAAGAAACTAAAAGACACAGAAACACTTTATATTCAATTTTAAATTGCACGTTTTATCGACAATTTTTTTTTCTTCTTCTTCGTCTTCGCTTCACGTTGGCATCTGCATTTCCATTTTGGCAACGATTCTTGCAACTAAAGCGAATACGATACACTTTTATTGTAAATTTCATCGTCAATATATTTTCGATTGGAAAAACGTGTACTATCTACAGACTCTGTGTATATAAAGATATATATGTTGAATAAGCGAATATGCAAACGGGATTCGGATGTTTGTTGTTTTTGTGTTCAATATTGAAACGGTTGAAATGTCTTATATTTGCTTTGTGATGCGTTTGAATACAACCACTCGATTTCATCATCAATTCGCAAAAATTTTTCGGATTGGTTATTATCATCACCACCGCTACCACCACCATCACCGTAAAACTAGATCAGTGCGGTGGAATTGGTTTAAGTGGTTTTGGCTTTTCACTGACGAAATGTCAGCTATGAAAATGTTGAGGTGTAAGTATTACTATTTAAGTTTATATTTGTGGAAAATCCCACAACTAAACTATTCAAATCATCATCCCATTCGGCGGAGGCGAAACATTCATTCAATGGCAATGCCATTTCGTTTGTTTTTGTTTTTCTGCATTTGCATTGCGGTCGTTTTCAACCGCCAATCCTATATGCAAGCACTTAGTATGTGTGTGTGTCATGCTTTTTTTTCCTGGAAGGAAGCCATAATTTTATTCGGTGCAATGCTCGTTTGTCTGTTCTTCTGTAATATTTTCCTCGCTTTGTGAATTTAACTTTTTTGTAGTGTACGAGTGTATTTCTTTTGCAAACACATCTCTACAAAACATACACTCACAACCACCACTATTTGAATATTTCCCATGCTAACTGAAATGAACATCTTTCGTCGTTGGCTTCGTGCTTTTTTTTCGTAGTCGTTTGTTTCGTTTTCATGTTTTTTTATATCATATTTGCATTTCTTGTTTATTCGTACGTTTTGTGTGAGCGTTTAGTTTTCCGTTACCATTAACAACTCAATAGCTCAACACTTTTCGAATTCGTTCCACATTCGTTCTTTTCGACACTTTTTATTCGATTTTCATACGTACAATTTGCTGCAGTTATTTCCTCTATCTCGCTCTATGTACATTTTTGAATTACATACATGTGATGTACATTTTTAAAGCAAGAGAACATGGCACAGAGAAAAAAAGACAAACCGAATTTCATTTCGTTTGCATATTCTCTCGACGTGCGCAATTCAAGAATGCCATTATTATGTACCAGATGAATGCGAAGTGGGAGAGGGGGAGGGAGAGAAGGATAAAACGAGAGAGAAATTTCGATTTAAATCGATTGTGAACCAAGCGCATCATCTCTATGAGTGGTGAAAATAAACACAAAACTGACGATGCCAAAGCTGATGTTGCATAAATTGTCCGATTTTCTCTCTTTGAGCACATATCGGAACAAAATTGTTCATCATCATTTTTTATACAGAGCCGGTAGGGCCAAACATAATGCAGAATGGACAAATGCAGAAATATGTATGAGCAACAGAAAATATTTCGGCACAAATACTCTCTAGTCTACACATAACATGCGAATAATTACCTTCAACATGTGTGCATGTAGTATGCGGCGAAATTGATGCTTCACACAGCGGTAACTCTTATTTGAAAATGTTATTTCGCGTATTTGGCGATGAAGTGATGTAGAAAAGTGAGCAAACGATATGTACCAACTTAATCGTGAAGTAAGTTGAGATGTAGATCTTTCATTTATTTACTCTCAAATTTATTTTACCGTGAACATTTTAACAATATATTCAAAATATTCAGTCTTCTGTATAATTTAAAATCATTGATTTTTCTTTTTATCTGCCGAATGAAAACGGAGTAGGACAGGATACGTTTTTGAATGGTATTTTTTATGCGTAATTGTAATTTAAGGGAAACACATACAATTCTGAAAATGTTTATTGAATAGGTGATAGTTTCGTTGTGATGTCTTATTACTTCGATTTTAAAATGAGACATTCCAAAATGATGACGTTTAAAAAAATCCCAAAATTCCTTTTGGATTGTTATTGTTATTAAAATCTCTTTTAATGTTCAAAGATTTCCTGTTTCAAATATTTCAAGTAATAAACGAAAAATGCATATTTTTGTATTGGTTGAAAAAAAAAGAAGATATTTGCAACATGAAAAAAAAAAACGAGACAATGAAAATAATGTTCAATATTGTGGATTAAAAACGCTTGCTGTGCATTGAACACCGAGAACATTCTGTATTACAATTGAAATACAATGTTATGAAAAGCACATATCCATGATTACCCGTCTGCTCGATTTGAATGCTTTCTGAATTCGACATATTTTCTCTGCTGCACTTGCATCCAACCTCATAAAATCAAATATGTGCATTGTTCGATGATACTTCGTGATAGAACGAGGTCATAAAGCCTCCCACATATTTGGCGATTGGCGCATAATATATGAGAAGCATTTTATTAATATTGATCAATGTGCAATGATTCACGAACGAGGATTATATTTGGAAAAACTGTCGATAGTTTGGCATGCAGATAAAAGTCAATGATTTTTATATGACCATATACAGTCATTGATGCACCCATGAAGTATTTGGATTTTCTATGTGGAAACACAACAAGAAAAGAAAAATAATCATGGGGTAAATATAATCTAGCCCAGCCATTGAGATTTTATTTATCCATTTTTACGTATTTATGATTGTGTGCACGGGTCAAACAAAAATCGAAATTACATTGAGTATTTTATAGCATAGTTCACAATTACAAGCATTTTACGAATGCTTGTGTGCGATTTAAACCCAATAAACATGCCACAACAACCACACAAATACTTACACACTGTTGCGGCTTTTGATGGTAAAACATTCATCAAAATATTTTCACATGAAATGAGGTCGAATCAACTCACTCTGCCACATTTTTTTTCTCAGTCGGATTATCTTTTATTCGAACGCATCACAATATTGAATCCATTTCAATACAACGGATTCCATTCTAATGACTGAAACATGATGTATTTACAGTGAACCACTTGAAAAAAATACATACTTTTCAAACTAGTCAATATTTGTATAAGCTTGCATGTTTTTTGTGGTTTTTCATCTTTGAAATCGAAGTAAAAAAATGGTGATTTTTTGCTGAATGAAAATGTTGCTTCCAACGTGCAATTCTTTTCCAAAAAAATCAAATCCCGCATTCGAATTGAAATTTATATTTGTTCAGCGTAAAGTAGAGTTTTAATTAAATAAATTTATTCAGATGACACAATCTAGATAGATCTCTTGGAATAGTTAAAAAAATGTTTCATTTAAAGATTATTGAGCTTATAGCATTAGCTAATGAATGAATCAATAGACATTCAGTCAACTGAAAAATGAGTTAACTTAATTTGCGGCATTTTTTTATGTAATGTTAACATGCATGAAATATGTATTATTTGAAATATTGATCACACTAGAGCTTTGTAAAATATTAATGCTAATAGTAGCCATTAATAACAATCGAACGAATTATCGTTTGATTTATTGCATTGGAGCGATGAGCATATGCGTTGAATGTTTTATGCTGTAAAAGGACGATAATAATCATAATTGGTTTAGCTACACATTAGCGTAATAATAATCGAAAGCAATGCAAAAAAGCCAGATTATACACAGACTGTATTCATCTGTATAGATATAGATGAAGGCTGAATATATGGTTCGAATAAAAGAGAAAAACATGAAAACGAAGAGAATACCATTTGATTTAAGTGAATGAGTTCATGCTGAATAAATCATCTAATTGCAAAGAATGTCTGTTATCGTCATGTATTGGGACGATGAACTAAGACAAGTGAGTTCAACGAATGCAGAAGAACATTGACGTCGGACGAGGAAGCGTTCGATGAAAAAATTGAAGAAATGAAAATATTGGCAAAAAGTGGGGCAAACAATCAAGCAGAGATTCGGTAAAATCTGATATTCACCACCTGCTGTTTGAACATCATTTACGGCGTTCGTTTTTCAAAATCGATTTCTATACTCCGACACATTGTGCGGCCGCAACCGAATTTGCACGAATGTATTGTCTTCACAACACGCATATCAGACCAAAGATTGCAACATCATTCGTCATTTTGGGTAGAAGCCACAATGAAACGAATTGAAGCATACAAAAAAAGCATCTGACAAATGGCGATACCATTCATGTTTTGAATAAAAGTAATTTTATATGGGAATATTTGAAAGCATTTGAAGTATCGCATATCGATTGGGTCCATCGCTTGACATATACCCATGTGTAGTGCCTTCGTTCGTTTCCGTCTCTTCCATTGACTGTTGACATTATCTCCTCGGGAAACGTTTCTTCTTTAATTTTACCGCACATTTTAAACGAGTGAAGTGAACCCATATGCGAACAGCTGAGAATATCACGAAAATATATGGGTTGCTTTCTAACGTCTATCATTATTACCTACTTACACATTTTCTTCGAAATAAAATATGTTTCATACGCCGTTTGGAAACGAAAGCGGTGTATTTTTTTTTAAAGAAAAATTGGTTGATACTCCACATTGGTGGGAGTCAATTAAATATTTATGCGTATAAGGACGCAAAAAATATGAAGATTTTGAACACATTGATGCAATGAGATAAAATACTTGACATATTTCCCCTGTGAATATATTCTACATGTTTATCAATGATAAAAAGGACGGCAGCAGGAACAACAACAGTATATAGAAAGTTAAGCATGATAAGTTGTCTACACTTTGAAAATGATATGGATAGATGTAAGTGATGCTGATAGCGCACTAAATCAACAAGATGCGGTAGCGCTTCAAATAGTTTATTTAGAATCTTACATCGCAACCAATTCCTGTTTGAAATTAAGAAATTCCTGTGTTCTACACACAAACACCCACCCCCAACTATGTGTCAAATTATTGAGAAAGCTTTTCTTCATTCGCATACGCAATACTTCATAGCATGGTTTCAATCTAGGGGAATTTATCTGTTCGCGAATATATATTATTCGATGATACATATACTATGCATATTTTACGAATAATGCATTGAATGTACGTATTTTGCGAATATTCGCAGTGAATATACGCAAAATATACGCAATATTCACAGTGTTTTGATTGAGATAAAAACCCCTAGGTTTCAATATGCACACAGTTTACACTCGATAAAATGTACCAGCAAAATTACTCGGCTTACTTGAAATTTTATTGCAATATTTAAATGATGGCAAAATACAAAATCGATGCGCATCTCACACATTGTTAGCACAACATATTTTACTAATCATCAGACATTATATTGAGATATTTTCAGCCAGATGAACCAGCTCAGCCAGATATCGTCAGGAGCTGAAATTAAGTGAAAACAATAGAAGTGATTGTTATGGCTATAATTACACTTACATTGCTAAATCACTATAACAATCACTTTTATTGTTTTCAATCGATTTCAGCTCCTGACGATATCTGGCTGAAAATATCTCAATAAAATGTCTGCTAATCATACATACTTTTCGAGTAACGTAAATTGTTTGAATGCCTTTTTGCTGCACTAACGTCTTCTTATAAATAACTTCCGACACAAAAACACACGCACATATTTCCATGGATTCAGATAAAGTGGATGCAAAAATATTCGTTTCACATTTTAAACGCAAAGAAACACATTTGCGGTACACCAAGAAGACAATACCAAACATGCGAGAGAAGATTGTTCGCTCCATTCAGCCTCAACTCAAATGAACGAAACAATGGCAGCGTAATCGGGCAAGCAAGCATCTTTGGCAATGGGGAACAACTGAAATTATGATGTTCATTGAAAATTTATGAGTTTGATGCACAATTTTGTAAAATGTTTCGGGTTGAAAAGCTTCCGTTAAATGGCTTGTTACTTAAGGTTTATACAAATATTAAGTAAAATGCTATTTCGTTCAAAGGTATTTTACAAAATGAATGTGTCTCATTTGGAAAAGTGTATGTATATACAATACGTCTTTATACAGTCAATACTTTTAAGTGTTTCCATGACGGAAAGATAACTCAAAAGTTTTTGACTCACAAAGTGAACTTGATTGTATTCCGTTCTATTCTTTTGTTCTCCAGTGAATTTTCACGAAAACAAGTTCACGAAATGTAAATCAATTGACGCTAAATGCATGCATGGAAAATATTTCCGCCTTTTAAAAAGACTTTTCGTTAAACTATCAAACCACTTACAGTTGTAGTGATAATGGAAAGACAGTGGCATATTTTTTTACATTTTATGTGATGTTTTGAACATTATTGCATCATTGGCTTGTATTTGTACATTTAAAATTGTATTGGACGCATCCGCCCGCATTTATTTGACTGACAAAGAAAAGGACGTCAATAAAAAGAGCAGACAACAAAGCTTTCGGAAAGATCGGTTTTGTCTGTTCATCAGATAAATCGTTTGTTCACCTCTCCTCCACTCTAGCTCTCTTAGTCTGATTGCATTTTCTCTCTTTATGTTTCATGATTGTTAAACATTCCTTGGGAACACAATTGATTTCAAAGCAAACAATGTTCCGTTTCAACCAATATATAGACCGCAAGATAAGCAATCACCTTTTATCTGTGATATTGGCCTCGTCTGCTCGTCGTTTCCGCTATGTCATGATCATATTACTTCGAACAATCTGTAACCAGTCAAGTCATATTCCATTGGCATATTATGCAAGGCCTACTACATATATTCATCGACAAAAGCAACACCAACAATGGCAATAATAAATTTGCTTTGTGTGCAAAATCAGCTTGAATTTTAGACGAAAACGTATGTGTGCGTGCGTAGAGAAATGTAATAAATTATGCTACCAATGTGCTTATTTGTACATATAAAATTCCCTCTAATGCTAAGCACATTTTCGAATACTGATGCTAAAATTACACTATATTTTATTAAATTGAATTTACTGTGGGAGACGAAGAAGAAGATGAAAAATTTATCATCATGATTTAAAAAATAATATTTTGTGAAATGTTTTAAAAGTAAGGCGATCTGATTATTTATGATGATATAATGCTTACTGAATAACTGATTTATAGCTGCGTTGGATCATTCTCTCATCAATTTTGCATAAAAGCGAGTGATTATCATCCCTTTTTTCACTCGAATTTACAAAGTTAATGAGGGAACAATTCAAATTCTTACGGATACTCAATCAGCCCAAAATTTCAGTGATGGTTTCTTTTTAGCCAGCATTGTCTTAGCCTTGACTTATACTAACAACTAGTGTATGCCAATCGTTAGCCAGCTATCTGTGTGACTACGTACGACTCTCATTGACGTTTATGAGTGACATACAACTCAATGTATATATGTATGTATTAGAGCTGGTTTACACATTCATTAGCCAGTGTATACATTTGTGGCAACTTTATTTGTGCAGCCAACTATATTTTCCGATTTTTTCATATAGTAAAAAGTAATTTCATAATCATTTTAAAAATTGAAAAAATTTATTTGGTCATCAATTGACAAAAGATAAAAGAACAAAGTGATGAGCTTTACTCATTTGGATAAAAATGCCTTTTAAAATAAAGTCACAAATTCACAAAATGTATTTTTTTCATATTGTGAACTTTTTATTATGAAAGATTATTGAATTGAACAAGAAACGAAGTTCGGTGTATCAATAAAAGTCTTTCATATTTTGTTGATCCAAATACAATCAAAAGAAAAGGAGAGAGAGAAAGAGTAATGGAGAAGGATAGAGATTTCAAACGAAGTAAAAACTCAAACATAATTGTTAGATCCGCACTGTAAACATTGACTTGTTGAAAGGCTTCGAGCAATTTGTCGTTCATCAATAAATATACACAATTTAAATTGCACCGACCAAATGCACTTGCGTTAACCATATCGAATGAAATAGAATTTACACACACACACATACGCACAACCATACAGTATGCAATGCACACAATGAAATTCGAGTTGGTTCGAGAATAATAATAATAATACTTCTGTTGGTGCATGTAGAGAGCACAAATCCTCTCAACTGGCATAAATAAACTGCAAATGGTTGAACTGCGGCAAAACACATCGTTAAAATTAAATACGCAAAAGCCAAACAACATAGACATAGAGGCGTATATTTATAAACTTGCATAGACTATTTGCTTTGAATATATATGTATGCGTTGAGTTATGGTCGTGTGAACGTTTATGATTCAATATGTGCTTGGATGTGAAGCATGCGGCGCAAAGATAACAAGATGCATGAGATTTACATTGAAGATCAACAAACAGCATTCGAAAATGAGATTTATTTCGAAATATTCCAAAATACGAAGAGACACTGAGAGCAAATCTAAATTTACGCCGATCAGACGGAAAGATAAAGAGAAATGCGAAAGCAAAAATTATGTTGACATAAAAAAGTACATTATTATGGAAATAGCAAAATATTCCAAAAGGAAAAGTTGTTTTTTTCCCATTTCAATATCGTATTTGGCCTTGCATTCAGCAGATATAATTCTTTCACAAAACACTCAACGACATTTGGTATGTTGACATCAAAGAAATGGAATTAGTGATTTGGTAGAAAGAGAAAGGGCTAGATTAACAGAAAAAGCCACATACATTTATATACATTCGTAAACATAGCCAATTTGGGGAGCATACAGTTGCTATAGTCGTACAAAGCACATAAAAGATGACGTGACGAGCAAAAAAAAGGTCTACTACGACGACGAAGACAACGATGGGAAAAGGCGAGGAAGAAAAAAATGTAAGAGCAAAAACTGAATTGCGTTTTTGCTGGCCGATGAGATTTGCCAGAGAAATTGTGAAACGAAACCGAAATGGAGAATTAGAACATTGGCTTCTAATTTTCTTGTCAGCTTTTGTGAACGTGCGGTTTTGTGGTGTGATTCATTGCTTTGCGACCATTTCGGCATTTCAGTGGAAAAAAAAACATTTCGTGTTTGGGAGAAGACGCGACCAAAACCAAAAAGAAAAAGAAATGATTGAAAGATACGATAAAAAGCAATTGTAACAAAAGGAAACTTATCTGAATGTTTGCCCGCATTTTTCGTCATTGATGGCATTTGCAATGGACACCAAAACACAATATTTTTTGTTTGTTTGTTTGTTTGATCAGTGACATGCGTAAAACATGAATTTTATTTCAAATTTTTTTGACATTATCACAAATGTGAACAAACAATAAAGTAACGAAACATAACAACAACGTCAGTCCACATCACACACACACACTCAAGCACATGGAAAAACCGAGAGAGAAAATCTATGATCGTTTGAACGAAATCACATCTTGGCGCTGATAAAAAGTGAATGTTGAAATTCATCGAAATGAAATAGTCTAGAAGAAGAGCAACAAAAGACGTTAACTCAATTTCTCCCTTCAATTGCATTTGCCGTTTTTATTGTCATCAATTTGTGTGGCTGCCATTTTTTGGCAATGTATTCGTTCGACACCGGAATTTTGTGCAAGACACTACTGTTGTTTCTGCTGTTGATGCTCTTTCAGTTGAAAAGTTTCGTTAATTTTTTTTGTTTGGTATTAGTGGTTCATTCATTTGCTCCGTGTGCTTGTGGTTTCAACCAATCAAAAGTGACATAGTTCGGTGTGCACATAAGCAACAAAATACAACACATTTTCATAAGACGAAAAGTTGAATTCTGCTTTCGATTCCTATCAGAAATTTGGAACTATATGGTTCAAAATACTGTTTGGTGTATGGCACAGTTACTTTGTCCGCTTAAACACTATCAAATTATGTTTAGTCGTTTCACATAAGCATCCCGAAAGCCATGTCGTTTGGTGATGTCTTATCCGGTGCATGACACTTTTGCCTCGTGTGTGTATATATGTAGGCCATGGAAGTATGGCAAAAGAAATACTTTAATTTTGCGATGCTAGCAGACTGTCTTCTAAAAAGAAACAACAACGCAGAGTAACAATACACATATGGATGAAACGTGACCTGGGATTCGGAGGAATGGAATTGTGTAAAACACGGAGATATTGTTGTATATATCAAAAGGAAATAAGGGCTAAACAGCAGACATTAAAACACACACCAGGTGATGCACACATCCGACATTGGTTTGGAGAGAGGAAGCGGGAGAGAGAGAGATATAGAGTGACAGAGAAAACCAGGTGATTCAATGAAACAAACAAGTAAATCGCATTAGGTTTTCCATTTGAAATGGGAGCAATGTGCACATCTACCGAGACTTACACACTTCACTGGACCAATTAAATTTATCATATGAAATGGTGACAATGTTGATGAAAAATCCAACAACAAATTGGCTTAAATTAAATTCTTTATGACCGAAATAACATTCGCAGCATAAACATGTGCCGGTTTCATGTTGTGCTTCTTTCTTTTCTTCTATGCGGCGGAATGATTAATTTTGTAGCACTTTTTGTGCAAAACAAAATGATAAAAAAGAAAACTGGATTAAATTGGGTGAAATGCGTATGTGTTTGCGTGTTTTTGCAAAAATCTCGTACACTCTCGGTCGGTCTCTGCAGTGATATTAGACCAGTTTTATGAGTGCGTCGCTTTAAATTTGTTTTTGACTCGCTTATTTGTATGTTTTCATTTGGCATTCATCATTTGAATGAAATGAGACGTTGTCAATTTACCAACTCTATTCATTTTTCGTTGAATATGGTTAAATATTTGTTGAAAGATTGCTGCTGACGTATCGTACCATCGCAACAATGTGTCCGGAGAGGAACACATAATGCAATACTGTTTGGTGTTTATTCAACTTTTTTTGTTGGTAAAACTCAACGAACAACAGTGAGTTGACATCACATTTAATCTATACTGTAGGATGTGCGTGCCTTTGTTCATTTAATAACATTTGCCATAACATAATATGCATAAGTTTAATGATTTTACGATTTATACGCTCATTACATTTTACCCAGTTGAGTTATTAAAGAGACTTAAATTAAATTCGTGATTTAAAAACATATTAAAGTCATGTGTGTGTGCTTTTTGGCTCATAAGCCTCGTCGGCAATCTGAATGAATATCCAGGAAAAATGTCTACGATTAAAATAAAAACCATTTGATGTATTACGTATTTTTGTTGTATCAACGCTTTCAGTCACATCTGAGCAACAATTTGTATTTTTAAGGATGTCTATTCCAAATTATAAGGAATTAAGCTTAGCATGTTGCATTTTTTTCTGCCTCTCTTTCTCTATCTCTTTTTCTCAAATATGTCATAATTCAATTATTTCAAGTTTCAATTATTTCACATGCAAATGGCAATACTCAATTTATTCAAAAGATCAAAAGGGCAGCGCTTCATCCAAAAATAAATTATTGACACTTTTCATGGAATCTCATCGCTGATACAAAATTAATTGGTTTATATCAAACTGATGTTATTTGAATAAAAGGTCGTCGTTGCATGGTGCAGTCGCTTCAATTTAGCGAACTATGTTGAAATTTGCGGCAATACACGTGCGACATCTTAGAACATTATCTCATCAATTCAACGTTTGCAAAATGTCAAAGTCATCATTCGATCTAATTGAAATCTGTGTTCGTTAATATGATTGGAAAGGTCGTTTGAAGCAAACTACATAAATTAAAGTATGGATGAAAGATTCGAGTTGCAAGTATGCTTGCAGCAAAATCAATGTGATTTCCCGAATGAGATTCAAGGATCAGATCAAATCTGATATTAATCTTATCAAATTGAACTACATTTCAACTCAATATATTAAAGATACATATCCATCAAAGACAGTTTCCACTAATATGCACACAACAAACTTGAACGTAAATTTTAAAATCGAATTTCTCGTTAAGTCATTTATATTTTTTTTCGTCGTTTTTCATAGTGGCAAGTGTGATAAAATCTATGTTGAGCATCAGAAAATCGCAGCATATGGAACTGAACATGATTAAATTACTGTCAAATGTCATACAGCTTTGAAGTGTTCAACTGCATTTGCAAAGTGTGTGAGACAAAGCTTAACACATGTAAGTGGTAAAATGTAGGAAAAATCGATGCGAAGAAAATGTGGCAGCGTGGAAAAATAGACGAAAATTGGTGCGAAAAGAGAAAAAGAAAAGCGTCATCAACGCAGAAGCGAACACTAAAATAAATGGCTTTTAATGATCCGCAAAATAAACAGTGTGTTAAAATAACAGTCAGCGAAGTTTATCTACGTCTTAGCTTCGGTGTGAACAAATACACTCCTTATCGTTTAACTGCATTGTTTCTGTGTGTTTCGCCAGCGAATGAAAGAGCAAACGAAAATGGTGAAAAAGAAGGCTGAACATTATATCCGTGTGTGTGTGTTTCAGACATGTTTAAAACAAAATCTTCATTGTCATGGGATAAAACGGGCCCTGACGGTAAGAAAGCAAGTGAATGTCACGTGAATGACATCATGTTTGCCAATATCTTTACGTACGTACATGTTAACATTTAATACGAAACGAATGCGAAAAACTAACCTCTGAAGCAGTTGTCATTGACACATTGTCGTTTTCATTTCGATATAATATACTTGTGAGTGTACACAAATGCTCTACAATCGTTCATCCAATTTAATTAATTTCACAAATTTAAATTAGAAATGATGATGGTAGACGAACGCAACGAATTTCATTGTTCAAATTCCATTGGTTCGTGTGTTTTTCGTTCTTACGCTGCACCTGCCATAGTCTTTGGGTTTTATTATTCTGCCATTTATTTTGATTTGCATTTAATCTTCTTTGCAAACACTGTTACATTCGGTGCGCGCACGCACACAAAATGAATCTTGCTGGTTACAGTGTACGAGATAACATCGTGCTCTCTTTACATCGACTTCATATAATACGATATCAAATGTTGATTTTAAAATGTAAGAAAATTGTGTTTTGATTTTATTTCATGTTATAAAAGTGCTGCTGTTGCTCCATTACAATGGGTGCAATACAGCGACTTTGCGCTGATGTCAACGAATAGGTTGTTGTTGTTGTATTTTTTTTTCATCGACTTAAAACTTCAATAGAATGTGCCAAAATGTAGTGCACACATCAGAAGCAAAGAGCAACAGTAGCACAGGGACACAAAAAAAATAGTTTGAATAAATTTGGTTCGGATCGTTTGTTTTCAAATGGAAGGGAATTGTTTGCATGCTCTGAACGCCAACATATTTTAAACAACTTTGGCTTGAAACGTTACATTCTTATCAGTGATGGTTTTTTCCTATCTGAATAGCGCTAGCTATTCGCAGCGTCTGAACAGCATTGCTGCTCAGATGCTGAATCGAAGCGGTTACCGCACGCGTTTTGTACCACACAACATATTGTCATATAGTCTAAGTAACCAGTGAGCTCACAGAGTATGATACACTAATACCATAGTCAGTATACAAACGCATGTCGAACAGAGAACGAATGCGAACGTATATGCTCTTTGTGGTACAAACGAAGTGTGTTGCGCGTGCGGCAACCGCTACGATTCAGCATCTGGGCAGCAATGCTGTACAGGCGCTGCGAATAGCTAGCGCTATTCAGATAGGAAAAAACCATCACTGATTCTTATGCGCACGCTAACAACAAAAGCAACATGTTGAAAGTGATAATTCGCATGTCTTATGTGTGCATAAATATGTAAAAATTCAAAAGGATGAACGAAAAAATTCACTTAAATAATTCGATTGAATAGGAAACAAGCATGTCAAAGTGTTTGCTCGATGGAAGTCTTCATGCAGTGCAGTGCACTTTATGTGAACATAACATTGTTTACAGATTTGATCCATCCCAATGCATGAATAAAATGATCTTACATTGAATTTACATTTAAAATCTATTCATCTGACAAGGTGGATGTGACATTTTCAAGCATTGACAAAGATGGTCAAAAATGATTCCAATTAAATGTGTACAACTGCTGCATTTTTAGGAAAATTCAAATTTTGTCACAAATATTTCGAATGAATTATTTTGAGCGTCATTTTCATTAAATTCAAAAAAACTCACAAGCAACAGTTGTATGACATTTACATGATGCTTGCAGGTTACTTTTGTCAGTTGTATGATATGAATTAATAAAATTCTGCATGACCAAATGCAATTTTGCAAGTAGAGATTCCATGGTATTGGTATATATGGTTTCGGTCTTAACAATTTGATTCACATCAACATCGAATTAAAGCCGTATTGCTATTTGCTCGTCTTTGAATCTTTTATCTGGCTTTTCTCAACGAGAGTACCATCAGCGTCATGATTGTCATTCAACAAAAAAATCCAGAAATTCTACGAAATGCATACCAGTAGCGAGGGCTCACGAAACTTTGTCAAACAGCAAATGTATTTTAGAATATAGAGTGTATGGTGTGGTATTTGAACACAGCAATTGTACATTGCGAATAAGTCTATGTCTACAAAAACAGTTAAATTCTCGTGATGTTTGCTCGTTATTCATTTCATACAGATACAGATAAATATGTCATGTATCCAAGTAGCTTGAAACTTTTGCCGTGCTGAATATTTTACCATTTAATAGAATGTGAATAAAAAAAGTGTGTGGAGCAAAGGCGAAAAAAATTGTCGAATCTTTTTCACTTCGTTGCCATGCACACAAAGACATTAACTTGAATAATGGATTTATGAAAACGATCCACAAAATATAAACCATTCTCGTTCAGCCAGTAGTTTTGAGTCCCTTAAAATTCTCACCTACTGTGTTGAAAATATGGTTATGAAATATCCATATGCTATGATCAGTGTTTCCATCATTTTGTGGAAGTTTTCAAAAGTGCAAAAATTATTATCCCAAAGTACTTTACACCATCTGCTCCGCAAAATTGTCATTCAAAAGATTGAAGTAAATTTATTGATTAAATTCTTCAAATGGGCTTACATGTGACTTGAAACCGTCGAATGAATGAATTCCAATTGAAATTGGATAACTTTACAAAACTTTTTCCACGCGAATTGTATTTCATCAATTCTCATGCCATATTTCAACGTAGTAATATTCAACGTAGTAGTTTTAACTACAAAGATTTTCGATCAATAAAAGATGTTTTATTCAATAGAAAATTATATGATAAGATATTTAAAATGCTGTACAATTCTATTGAATTCGTATAATAAACATTTACGATATTGAAATGTAAAAGACGGTCTAACTAATGTGTTTGTTCATTGAGAAAATGCGAATGGCAAATGAAAACTTAAAAGGAACATTTTAAATCTCATTTGTGTACTTTCTTTTGAATTTGTAACAATTTGCAATGAAATGCATCACCTCTCCCGCTCCCGCCATTTTTTTTTCATGCGCCATAGATGCGTTTTGTGTGTCGTGTTGTACGAACACAATAAACTCAGAAATATTCGTGAGATATTACATTAGCGATAGAATAAAATGAAACACGATAGAGCAGAGAAGAAGAAGAGACGAACAAAATGTGAAAAAAAGGAAGCATGAGGTACGAGTGCAGTATTTTCAATAAATATTAAGAGAGCGAGAGAAAATGTGACAACGAAGCCAACGCTTTTCACCATGAAATAAGTTTGATATTGCATCGATAAATTATGTGCATATAAAATGAACGAATATGTGTATATTTTCATTGAACCCTTTTGTCGTTTTTATCACAAGCTTTTTCACATTTTTGTTGGTTATTCTTGGTGTTCAGTTCATCTTGCTGTGCATACTTTTCGTGGTTTTGCCTTCTCTCTCTCTCTCCCCATTCGCAATATCTCAACGTTTCATGTTCGTAGCACTACTTATACTCCTGCCACTTCGTTGAGTTTGATGCGCGCAAGCTGCATGCACAGTGCACACACACACACACA
Organism: Contarinia nasturtii; assembly: GCF_009176525.2. Taxonomy (NCBI): domain Eukaryota; kingdom Metazoa; phylum Arthropoda; class Insecta; order Diptera; family Cecidomyiidae; genus Contarinia; species Contarinia nasturtii. The sequence goes on along the minus strand of NW_022200123.1, from coordinate 269,547 downwards.
CACACATACATATACCGGTAATGTATGGTTTTACATTCAAGTAATGCATAATACCAAATAAAGATCGAACAGAACGGAAAATCGAGAACCGTACCAGCACTGTACAAATGCAGTAAAATATAAAAATAAATAAATGTATATATATGTGAAAAGTGTCAATGCTAAAATGAATTGAAACAGAAGAAGGGCGAGAGAAAGAGAGGAAGCTATGGGGATGGCATCGAGCACCATACTCTCGCGTAAAAGCCAAAACTCCTCGCTGGTAGTCAAAGTAGTAATTCCGCGTTCGGGCGGGTCGATGTTCACACGCATCCATGCAAAATTCGCACTGGCATTTTTATGGCAATGTATTTCATTCGGAACTTTTACGAAGAACAACATTTTATTAACTTATTCTGTTTTTTTTTTCGTTCTCGCTCTCTCTCACACACGTTTGAATGGGACTTTTTCTTCGTCATTTCTCTTTTTTCGCGCATTCGACGAATGTGAAGAGAAAAAAAAACATCAAAAAGTATGAACGTAAATCGAAACAGATGTTCGTTAAATATATCACATTGTTATTATATAGATTTTTTATGTATTTTTATCTTGAATTTTTTTTGTACGTATGTTGCTGTTCATGTTTGCCGGTCTATTCATTGCTAATAATCCAGTTATCCGGATGTTTTTTTTTCGCTGCGCAGCCATTCGTTTTACGAGATCAATTTTTATGTTTGGCGAATGTGGATTTTCGGCTAACTCTGTTCACATCATTACACATATTTTTTTTTATTCTTCTTTCTTCAATCCAAAAACTGCATTATACGATGTGATTTTATTTTTCTAATTTTCTGCAAGTAAAATGTGTGTGTGTGTGTTCCTTATCGTAAACATCGACATTCGATTTAAATTTACGAATTCATTTCAATCCTTCAAGCGAAACCATAAAGTAATTCAATTTATAGTCTTTTAACAACTTTTCATTTCGACTGAAATAAAATGTAAAACATGAACTAAAATGATTGCTCATCGCAAATATTTGATTACCTGACAATCTTTGACAACTTTTTCTCTGTTTGACGTAGAAAAAAACGCAAAAGTATATTACCGCATTTATAATGTGGATGCTTTGCGTATGTTCAATGAAATATGCATAATTTATTTTCGAGTTATAATCAATCATTTAATTTTGAATACATTTAGCATCTTGATTGAATTTTGCTTGCGAACGTATGTTACGATTTTCATGTTAATGTGCACAACAAAGATCTATCAAAATGTAAGAATGCATGCTTGCTGTGTGCCAATACAATCGACAAAAGAAGAAGTATAAAATGACGAATCGATTTCGAATGAACTGTCGAAAATCAAGAGAGTTGATCTTACCGAGAATGAATGTGAAAATGAAGAGTATAAATGATTGCGTGCCATTTCCCATGTGCAAAATGCAATCATTCGGACTACCGACATTCTGACACAATATTTATTTAAGCATGTGAAATATAAACGCGTGTATTATTTTTATTGTGTGTCACATGGAAATAATGTAGTTTGTTAGACGAAGCATGTGCGAAAGGAGAATAGACGACGACGAAGAAGAAGATGGTGTCAAAAAAGTGAGTGTCGTTTTTGTTTCGACAGTTTTGTTTCATGCGACGAAGTTTGTTTTTGTTTCGGAACACTAAAAAGCACAATTTCTCAACTGAAAATTGCAACAATCTCATCGGATTACAATTGAAACACGCTCATAGCTTAACACCACCAAAAGCTCAGTGTCAAAAATGTACATCGATTTTGATTTTGTTTGATGTTTAGTTTTTTTTTTTTGTTTTTGTAACAAGTATTTTGGAAACGAATCCCTTGGTGATTTTACGTGATTTTACTGTCGTTCAACAACAATGTGTTTGAAGTGAGCAAACGAAATCGCTTGTATTGATGTTAATGAGCGATTCGTGTCACACAACTTGTCATCGCTTGTGTACGCTATTTTGTGGTGCATGAATCAAACTGGTTGGAATCCATAAATTATCAACGATGAGTATTTCAGTTGATCGACTTGAAACTTGAGTTTCAAGAGAATAATAATGTACCATACACATTTCCGGTGTGTCAAGCAATCAAATGTTCATTTTCCAAAGTGTAGTTTGTATGATTCGCAAATAAAATCCAGATAAATGAATGGAGATGAGCTCTTTGTGATGGATATTTGGCCATTTTTCCAATGGTCCATTTGATCGAAAGGCATTCATCAAAGCGACGCATTAAATGCCTATAGATCGATAAGTTTGAAGTAATTTAACATTCGGACTGAATGAAGAAGAAAAATAAACAATGACAATGCCATCGGAAGTCGTGAGGAAAAATCGAGTTAGAGAATTTATGACCAAAACGAAAATCGAATGTACGGCCAAATGAGAGAATAATAAAATAAATAAGCAAATAAATGGAATTGATGGTAATTTCTGAAAGAAAATAGTGATGATACACGCACAATCCAAATCATCACATAAAGACACGCACACTGCGCGCACCGCGCACACACAATCAAATTACACAAAACTATTGTCAGATTCCGCATTGCCATTGCATTGAAGTGTTTCGCATGATTTTTTTATTTGTTATCAAGTGAGCTTGAAATTAATGTATGTATATAGATTATATCCCATTGAATCGATTACAATCGACTGAAAATACATTGGCGCAATGAATGCCAGATGGAATCAAAGTAATATTACCATCAAATGGCACGAAGGGTGAATTTGCGGGTGACGGATCATAAATTCAACTAGTTAGTATAGTGACAAAGAAAATGGATTTCACTTTTTGTTCCATCTTTTGCGTATTCATTTTATTGCAAGTCTTTATGCGAAGCATCCATTTCGAGTTGGTCGGAATTTGGGTCGTTGATTAAATTAATTCGGCTCTATCGAATCGATAGTAATTCGATTCATTGTCTCTGGAATCAATAGTACTTCCAGAGATTTTCACTCAGCTCATTCGAGTGAAAATTGTCTTCTATCGATATCCAACTTAAATGCAATACACCCAATGCTCTGAAAATTGCATTTATTTACCTTCTCTCTTTTCAATTCTTATTCTCATCGTCTTTTGCCCCAAAATTATTCTGATTAAATTTGTCATGAACCGAAAATTTCGGTTTGAGTTTAATTTATTTCGCTTGAATATTTGTGTCACTGGTTGAAATTGTATGTTTAATTTCATGTAACCCAAGTAAACTCATCAATTTTGAGTAATTACAGCAATGTGAACGCAATCAGGAAATTCCGAGAAGTTTTGTTAAAGTGCAATGTAGTATAGACGGTATAACATTAAATGGCCGTTGGTAATTTATTGTAATCACTTTTTGATTTAATTTGAATATCAACGCTATTTCATTCATCTTTTGGGTCGCATCTACCGAACATTGTATATACTCGTTGTATAGCACTCTCGCTATTGCCACGCCATTTTCTCTATCACATAGTTGTGCTGCATGGGCCATGCACATTCGCTTTCGCATGCTAATAAATTCGTATTGCACGTATATTATTTATCTGTGGCATAGGCAGCAATTTGAATAGATAACCGAAGCATGCATGCATGCGATTTTGTGAATCATAATATTCGCTTTGATTTCATTGAACGCAAGAGAAAGCCAGAGAAAGAGAGAGAGGTTAAGTAGTTTGTGTGTTTGTCGAATGATGTGATTGTTTGCCCGAATATCTTAAGAAATTGAATTCATTTTGAGTTTATGTGTACATTGTGCATGTTTGTTTGTTTGGCTTTTGAAAATGCCACATGCTGTGCATTTCATGTATTTAATTACAACCAAATTGTGCCCTACAAATTGAGAGAAAATTAAGCAAACGCCAGGAAAACAATTTATATAAGTCCTGCTGTGCAATCTGCGTGTATATAATTTGCGTTTAGACAACAATAAAAACAACAACAACAGCAAAAATATTCGGATATTTTACTATTCAAAATAAGCCAAGGTGTATTTATATTTTATATATTTCAATATATTCGGTTGTGTTTTGTTTATATTTTGAAATGTGCAAAATCGACTCTAATCTGTGATTATGGATTTAAACATATACGGATAAAACATGAAATTCGAATTGCAGGAGTGAATATTATATTTATGATGTTATTGCTCTATATTTAATATGATTAGACTGTGGAAAATGCACTTAACTATTGAAGTTGGTATTGGATTTGCCATTCGGATTGCATGTTACCATGAACTTCACAAAGGCAATAATTACACGAGTTTGTCGTATACTGAAAATTCTCATCATTGCTTAATAAGGATTCAAAAGAAGGTGTATTTGCTGTATCCTCTCTGTATTATGTATATATACATTTTCGATCAGATGAGAATGGTAACAACCAGCTATTCATTTGGCACAGTGCTGCATCGGCATTCAATGTTGGCAATCAACTTATTCCTGTTGTGCATTGTTTAAGCGTTCAACCGAATAAGCCAAACATATGTCATGGAGTGTGGTCCGGAGTGTTTGTGTTCCTTGCGTCATCTCGATCGAACCACATCAAGTTGCCGTTAATGAAAATCTTGTGAAACTGAAACTTTTATCTTAATATTAACTTGATGCCAAAACTCGTGAAATCACAGGCATCCGTGTTCTTGTCTAGGTTCTTGTCTAAATGTGTCTAAAGGTGTATTCGAAATATATAGCCAATAAGAAAGCATGCAATAATTGAACTTGCCAACTTTTTGGTACGATCAACATTGGTATTGCATGTTAATTTTGAAACAAAACAATTACTGGAACTTGTAGCTCACTCTTCATTCCAATTTGAATATCAAACAATGCATGCAAAAATTTCACAAATGAATTCGTCTTCATAAGCCGGTTTATTGTATGGCTTTGGCATGCCAAAGTTTTGACCACAAACGAAGTCTTAATTCGTCGAACGATCAATATGGCTAATTAGGTTCGCTTTCGTCGTGGTGCTGTTGTGCATCTTATTCGCAAGCACAATTCACACCAGATCCGATGAAAGTTTATGCATGAGATGCAATAGAAAATACCGCGACCTCACCTAATCAAATATTCCGTTATGTTGAAAAACTTTGCTTCGTAATATTTTTGCGTTGCGCCGTTAAATCTTCCCGTTTTGTTTATTCGAGACCCCGCGTACTGACTGCAATTAATTTCACCGTCGATATATTCATAGTGGTGCGGTATACCGTTTTTTGTTTGTTATTTGATGAAAATGCGCCATGTACTCGATTGAGATGCTTCAGCAACAAAACTTGTCCATTTACTTTGGCGAATTATTATTAACTTGTTTCAGACACGATGTTTCAGCTCTCTAATCATTTTTATATGAGATAACTTTATCCAGATGCTGTGAAACACTATCTCACCAATCCATAAAAACACGTACAACTGATTAAATGGCAAAACATGAGAAAATATATCGAATTTTTTGTTTTCGAGGGGTAAAACTTTATTTAACAAACTTCGATTTGCTCAAATTACATCAAATTATACTCGAAGCATGTCTGTAGTATGAAATGATGTTTATACTAATAGCATGTAGTATTTTTGATGAGAAAAATCTAGCGCATGTTGTGTACAAATTGCAATAATCGTAGATGAACTAATGAATGTTTACCTTACGAAAATATCTGGCGAGTGAGGAAGATGATGGAATATATTCACTTGAAAATGCATGAAAATTCAAATCGACTTGATTACGATTTACGCTTAATTTTGCTTTAAAAACTTTGAGAAAACGGTACAGAGAATTTATACACATTCCGAAAAGACAAGTATCAAGCGAAAACTTTCAAATTGCTTATGAATTATGTTGGTTTGGAAAATTCGAAATTCGCATTTTAACCGTATTATAATGGAGCATATATATTGGTTTCGAGTACATTCAACCTTTCAAACTTAGTTGATTATATGATAAAGACAAAAACGCAAAACCCCATCGTTTGTGGAATGAAATGAGTTAACGCAACAATATTACTTCATATTTTGAAAAGCGTTCACTATATATTTCTGCACATGTTTGTTGCTATATAGTTCATGATTTATCAATTTCACCTTATATGTGCAGTGTATATTGTACACTGACTCGCATGATTGATCAACGAACTGCTTAACTTTCAAACTTCGATCAAACGAATGCAAAACATTCGTTTCCAGTTCTTTTTCAATCACATTCTGATACCGATATGTTGTGGCTAAAATTCGCATATTTACCAAAGCCTTGGAAACTTTTAATTACACCTCATGCATCGCCTGATTTGGATCAGTTCGTTTCGGATAAGTTTGGTTTCGTTTGCTGCATCTCAATTTTGTGGAACGTATTTTCAGCTTGAATTACACACAACATTTTACAAGCGGTCCCGTCTTGGAACGCCAGAAAAAAAGTTTTAAACGACGCTTTACAAACTTAAGAGTGATTTATGATAGAAAAAAGTTGAAAAAGGGTTTATCATTCGTATGACCGCTCCCTAACACACCAACACGATAACTGCAACATTATGTACGCCGAAAAAAAATTCATTCAAAATGGGATTTTGCACGCTGTCACTTTAAAACGTTGACAAAAAGCAAATATTTACTACAAATTCGCCGTTAATCACATTTTGTTTTCATGTTCATTAACATGAATGATATTTATTATTTCGAATAAAATAATATGAAAAGTTGTGAAACTTTCAAAATTGGATGATATTTTATGATTTTCTATAATAAATTCGCAAAACTTTTGCAACTTAATGTGAATGCACATGTTGAACGTTCTATTTTATATAGTTGGATTAGTTTTCAGCGAAAATAACCAAATAAAAACATATATTTTGTGCTTTTTAATTGAAACCATACAATCATTTTCAGTTAAATAAACCGAATCTCTCGAAATTTATGCCGTTGCTGTGCAACAAAAGAATTGATTGCAAGTTGATAAAATTTTGGAGAATGAACTGAAAATGGAAAAACTGCAATTCAAATCTGGTTCTTTGAAGTTGAAACTAATTTTGTGATAATCATCAATTATGATGTCGGGAAAGCAGAGAAACTTCGGTTCAGTATTTTTATTTCATTCGATGAAAGAGAGTGTCAGTCATATATTGTTGAAGAAGAAAAATTTCATGTTACATTACCACATCAAACGCACACTCAACCGACATACTTTAGACTTGACTCAATTCGCTTAAATGAATTTCTTCAGAATCACATCCGATGTTCATAATGAAAGAGGAGAAATTTCATGCAAACGAGGAAATCAATAACATGCTCGAATGATTTGCATCTTTCAGATTCATGTGGTGATGTAAACTCGGGTGCGGTGATTTACAATCTCATCCGATCTGATATTTTCATGAGTTGACTGCAATGTTCTTTTATCATTCGGCGTATTACTTGAGCTTACATTGTGGAGATCACAGCGCGAACACTCTTCGGAGAAATGGCAACTACACGTTTACGTTTCAATTTCATCATCGTCAATATTCGTAAAGCCAACAGACACTTATCCAATGTCATAATTCCTGTGAACAAAACTTATTCAAGATGGCGTAAGAGTTGCAAGCCATCAACAAACATCAGAAACGGCTGCAATCCAAACGATTCATTCGCAATGAAGTTTGCCATTAACTTGACCAATGACTTATTTTCTTAGTATTTTTCGGCAAAATCCTATTTCACAGAGATCTAACACAATAATTTATAGCTGTAGTTTAGTTGCCATTTGTATTTTTAGGCGGACAGTCAGCTATAATCTGAATGCTTTCACAAAATGAATAATAACTTAATGCATTAATATTATTACAACCACTTCATTGATTTAAGTATTTTTTTTGTGGCGGCTTTATATGTTGTTGAGTAATATTTGTAGATTAAATATCAGTGATTATTCGTGATTTTCAATAAAGCTTTACCAACAGCTTTTTAACCAGCAAAAGTAATTGGATGCGAAAGAAATTCCACATTTTTTCTCCGATTAAATGAGATTATTGTGAGATTGTTGAATAAAATGTAATTCATTTCCAATTATTTTATTATTCATAAATTTAAAGAAGTTTTTGAGTTGTGGACATTACTTAAAACTACAAATGCGAAATTTATGCAATACTTTTTAATTTTGAAACTCATGAGATGCAAATCATGTCATCGCAGTGAAAATTGCATTATTTTCGCGAGCACATTGAAATTGGGTGAAATTAAAATAAATTTATCCGAATCTATAATCTATCTATATTGATCTATATAAAATGGTTATTTTATAAAATCTTTCTCCATTCTGCTTCATTATTTCGTCAAATGGATTCGTATCTATCAGCTATCCCGCTGATCGAAAACCATTTTATCATCCAAGCGGTATGTATGTAAAATTATTTGTTGCTTTTGTGTGTCCAGGCCCACAACGTTCACACTAAAATCAATAAAGAATATCGATCTACATTTGAAGTGAATGAAAATTAGATAAAATCCATGTCATGCATATAATTCATCTTGCTGTTTTCGTGACAGCTCGGTCGAATCGTTTTTTTTTTTACTGGCACTATTGTTAGTCCTGATGCTGATGCGCCATTGCTGCTGTTGTTCACATTAATGTTTGCCATTTTTCATTGTGCGGTTTTTGATGTGCTCACACAAATTCGTAATGAATAATGAAATACGAACGAACTTGCAAATATATCTCTTTGTTTCTTTTCGTTGCCACTTGCTGTGAAAGCGATTAAATTTTTCACCACGATTAAATTGCACACTTAGAAGCATTAAAATGGCGCCACTTTAAACCAGATGAAAGATACGAGCTTTATTTACACAATTTACACTCGAAGTAAATCCGCTGAATTAATGCCATTATCAAGAATAGTTTTATGGGGCCCTTAGCGAAGAGTAAAAGAGAAAGCTTAAACCGAATGTTGTGTGTCGAGTGGGTCCCATTGAAAATTGCCAGGTACTTGCACGTAAATGGTTTGAATGGCGAATTTCATGATTTTATGTGCATTTGCTATGGCAACACTTCCACTTCGTGTCCGTATAAAATAGCGCATTTTGAAATAATTCGTAAATTGAACGAAATCAAGATCAAAGCATCATTATGAACGACAACAAATTCGAGAGCATCATCTTGTGCGATTAAGTAAAACAATTGATTAAACAAACAATGGTGTGCATTGATCAATGCACAAACTCATGTTTAAATATACACACGCACATTCTCGATCCATATATTGATGAATAATACCATCAACAAGCTAATTTGTCTTTATGCGCTCTTTCAAGTGAACTTCAATTTACACTCTTGTTGTTGCTGTTGGTGTTATTGTTTTTTTATTCTGTGGCAAATATTCTTTCTGCCACGTGATATGAATGAAAATTGTTTGGTTATACAGGAGCTGTTTGGTCAAATGCTTGTTGCAGAGCGACTTATTGTACAGCTCAATCCCCAGATAAAGTCTTTTAAGTGTATTTCATGTTTTACCATATTCAAACTATCGCACATTAAGATCTGGAGCCGGTCGAATGAAAATTCAAAATATACGAATTATACATGCTGGTTCACATTTCACAACAGCACATCGTATTTTAGATAACCATTTGTTTGGTGGCTGTGTACTTTGAATCTCTATTTTGTTTTATAAATAGCCTTTATATCCGTCCTCATTTCGGGCACACTTCGTACCATTCTCCATATTGACCAAGTGAAAATGCAAGAGAACAAGATACCAACTGGATTTATTGTTTAATATTATAGAATGATATAGGGCATTTGTTCGTTTGCATACTTGGAATGGGTATATCGTAACGTTGTCAGTGATATGGTACCAATAAAAATGTATTCATGTCTCATATTCATAATATCCAAACACAATTTGGAAACGAAGCAAATGCTCACATAGACACCGAAACCGAACATTTACATCACTGCTTTCAGATCATTTATAGATTTTTTTTGTCGCTGTTGCTGTTGCTGTTGTTGCATCAATTGAAATACACTATCTCCCTCTCCCTCTCTCTCTCATTCGAAATGCGATAGTATGTGTGTAAATTTTCTGCACTTTTGTTCAAGCTTCCTTGTGATCCATCGAACCACATTTGTGTCCTAGTTGCGTTTGTTTCGGCAACTGATGTTAGAGACATATTTCGAATTGGTGTGTTAGCACCAAACACAGACGCCTTTACACACATAGATATACCGAACGCGCGCACAACAGAGCGAGAGCGAATGAGATTAGATATTATAACACTAACAGAATTTTGCTGTCCAAAATGTCGTGCTAATAAAGAAAATTTATTGTTTGCAAACACATTCACATAAACACACATGCGTTCATTACTTGGCCATGTGGAATGGGTCACAAGTTCCATTGTGTATACATGTGCACATATTCATTTCGGCCATATGGATGGGACCAAATTTTTGTGCTGTATTTTATTTGAATGCGGAATTATTCGTTCAATCAGCCGACCCAAGCGCGGTAGAGCAGGCTTGTAATGTAGTTATATCATTTGAAGGCATTCCGACACATACGTCTGCTCTATTCAAATGTTTGCATATATAAATATATCATATTTTATTGTAGTTTTGTGCGCGCATTTATATATACATCTCGAATGAAAATAAACAGCATCAAACGGCCTCAAGCTCATGGAAATGCGTTCGCATATGGATAAATATTCAAATTTATATATTTTTCTCATTTTTTTTAAATAGGGATTATGCTTTCAAGCGAAATAGATTCCCTTTGACGATGTGTGCGTTGTATTCGTATTTCGACTTTGTGGCTATTCCATCGTAGTTGTTGTTTTGTTTTTTTATTTTGTTTGGAACACTCACTATTTTCCATTTACATCGTCGATGCTCAACCGTTCTTCATAGAATCGGAAAAACAGTGAATAAAATGCGCATCGTTTTTATCAGACGTGTAGTGTGTATAATTTTCCGGCCGGGCCGTATAACGTATCTCCACTTTATTGTTATTATAAATAAGTTTTTTTCATTCCATTTCATTTTTCGACGCTTTCTCTTTGCTTTTCTCTTTCTATTTTGGAAGTCGACAAAAAGCTTGTGACCGGTTTGAGCGGTCGCGCGTTTGTGTGTGGGGCATTTATTTTGAGCTCAACCATGTACAATGTAGACATAAATTGATGTATGAATATGGTATTTACATTGAGTCGAACGCTTATATCATCGTTCGTTTACTCTTTACTTCTGAACAATGGGTTGCTGTTGTTGTTGGTGATTCGGCTTTTTTGCTTTCTGGGTGCGTTTGTATCGTTTGTTCGACGCCATTCATTTTCTTTGCTCATTCTCGTTGTGAGTGTGGTATTTCATTCTCATACATACCACCCACAAACACATTCAATCACGAATCGCTTTGGCAAACGAGCGACGAGGAATTATTATTTCTAATTTTCACTTTCCCATGGGCATTACATACAGTCCACTAGTTTTGCTTTCTCTTTCTCTCCTTCTGATTCATGAAACGCAAACTATTTTCAACGAAATGGAAAACGCATAACACTGATTATATATTTATTTACAGAGCACTGAGAGAAAAGACAATAAGAGAGACAGAGAGAGAGAAAGAGCTGGAAAACAAGTAAAACATTGTAATAATGAAATTGTTTTTTTTTCTTTTGTATTCTATGATTGTGGTTGTTTGCAACCAATCGCTAGTTGGTTTTTCAAGCACTTGGCCTAATGTATTTCTAATGCATTTTATAGAAGGGGATTATATTTGCAATTGCACTGAAGCGATACACCAAACATACTGATAATGGGTAAAGTGTAAAATCAAATGCAAACAAAATGAAAGAGCGCACAGAATGCACCATATATACACAACAACAAATCGAAACAATTTTACCGTATAATATTAAATTGTATCAGCAGAAACATTGAAACAACAGCGGTAACAAGAGCAACCCATATAACAGAAATACATTGCATAAACTCATATATCACTTATTTATTTTAACATCCACCAACAATGTTCAATTCACATTACATAATTTATGTGCATAAGGGCGGAAATGAGATAGACTTATTTTGATTGCGCCAATATAAGATGGGCCATTGAAATTGGGGCTGTGTGTGTAAAGTAGCATTTATTCTGCGAAAATATAACTTATGTATGGTATACAACGAAGTACACACATTGAGTACAATGTCATTTCGTTTGGAATATTGTGCATATATCGATGTGCTTCAAAGTGATAAGAAACAATGATTTGAGTTTTCTCTCAATACTTAGGAAAGTGAAAACCATAACTATGCATCCTGATTCACTGACCGTAGAAGTGTGATAAGCGAAAAACACATCCGAACTCTCCAGATCGAAATGCTCAATCTTCTTCAAATTTATTTCGTTTGTTTCATTGATACAAAATGCCGCCAATGAATTGTTATTTGAATGCGTATGCACGATTTTCAAAGGCATAAAAAACCACACACACACACACATTTTACGATGACTGATTCATATCGATGTATATGTACACATTCATATAGTATGTAATAATTTTTCTGTAAGAAAAGCGTCAATTGAACCATAAAAAGTGTGACAGATTTTCGTAAAAACCGAAAATCTTTTGGACCATTCGAGAGTATA
>NW_022200123.1:226392-251958 GCF_009176525.2 Contarinia nasturtii | reverse complement strand
CCGGTAGACAATTGCTATTGAAGGTTGCAAATCAGATTTCATGCATAGCCTTTACCTCACTCTCTCTCTCTCTCTCTCTCTCTCTCTCTGTCGCTTAGATTATATTCATTAAACATCTTGTGCAGGTAATTTGATCTGTATTGAGCAGAGAAACAAAAATGTGACCCACAAAATTCGTCCAAAATAAAATCTTCGACCGAGAATGTATATACTGTATGTAATGCAATGATGTGAATAATTTTGCGTTCATGAGCACAAAATGTGTACACGCGGCTCTATTCATATGTGTGTATTTGTTATTTCTCTCGCCAATATCCCACATCAGAATCATTAGATTTGTAGCAAACGCCATATTTCAAACCGTTTACTTAAGGCACATAAATCAATTCAGAATCAACGCCACTTCTTCGAGGTAAACAATGGGATGATACTACTTTTGGTTTGGATCTTTTCATGGCCAACACACCAGCCAATTGTTAATACGTGGTGGTCGTTTCATTTCCTGTCACAAGCCCAATTTATTGTTTATTATGGTGTATACGTATGGTACGTTTATCCTTGCGTTAACGATGGAACCGATGACATTTAATCGATACTTTTGATTTATAAACATCTACTCTACCTGAAATATAAAGCCTATTTTTGGGCATCACACAAATACTTATTTGCGACGTTTTCTTCTTCTTCTCTAATGCTTTCGAAATAGAAGAACAGATATACGTATATGTATTCTGTTCAGTCAACGAACATTTCTTTGTTATGTTATCATGTTCAATTGAAAGAGAGACAGAGAATGATGACATTTTTCGCTTTCGAATTTTGTTTACTCTGTCATTTCCGTTCAAATATTTTTTCTATTTTTCAGCAAATACGATTTTATATTTTACAAGGTTCCTTCATTTCGATACAATGCGCTGAGAAAAGGCGGAAATAAATAAAGTTTCGCATCATGTCACCTTTTTCGAATGACGAAAATGAGAGATAAAATGGACGGATAAAAATGCTATACTGTTGTCATTGTTGTCAACATTTCATCGAAGAATCGGTCCGAATATACGGGCTTAAAAATTGAATTGTGATTTAAAACCGATAATGATGGGATCCATTTGCGTCACAAAATCAGCTCGTTCTTCGTTAAGCCGATTTTCGAAACATATATCAAAATCTGAACGCCATCACATTCAAAAAATGTGAGAGAATTGGTGCCGAAATTCCATGGATTTTTTTAACGATCGAATAAAAATGCATTGGTTGCGTCAACCCGTGGAAAAAAATCCATTTTTGCGCCATGAAAAACAAAGTAGATCGTTTGGTATCAGCACATTTTTTTAACTCATCATATTCGATAATAATTAATGACAAATCACTGTTGATCCCATTTTGATGTGCATATTATTGATATATGGTTGCCTTCTTACTAACGTTTGTTGCATTTCCTTTTGTACATTTTTTTTGGAGCGCAACCATGAACATTAATCACCATTGTGTGCTAAATGTGCTGGATGCGCAATATGAAGAATGTATTTGTGTGTCTATCTATTGCGTTAATACCACAATTCAGCATAAATTCCAACGTACATGACTTGTTGGATTTTATTTCCGCTTAGCATCCAGTTTCAGTGTAAAAACCATGATCCAGTTTTAATTTATTCGTAAATCCATCGACAATTATATTCATCGAACGATTAATATGAAAGTCGTGCTTTTGAATAATTATAATGTTTTACGTTTTTCAACAGTTTCAACAGATTGTGAAACATTTCAAGTGGTTGATCTCGCTAGAGAAAGCTCTATAAATATATTTTATACATAAATCATCGTTTTACTTAAAATCATCGTTCTTTCATGGTTTCTACCATCATCGGAATAGATATGGTGAAGCACACTCAACACACACACAGTCATTTTTGATTTAGTTTTGTGTAGGCGAAAGCGGATTAGAAACGAATTGGGAACGTTAACAGCATCGATATCGCAAAAGAATGTAAACAAACATTGATTAAACGTAGTATTTCCCTCTATTGGGAATAGTTATTAACTGTCTAGCTTTAATCAAACAAACGATACAAAGTATTTTTGGCATTTATGAATATACATATTCCATGTAAAATTAAACGTGTTTGTTTAGTGCTTAACCATAATATTGATATTCAATTTTCTACTTCAATTCTATTTTTGGTTCTAGAAATTTTTTGTTTGAACAAGGAACAGGAAAATTTATGAAATTTGATCAAATGAATTGAAGTATTGGCAATTATAGAGTAGATAATAAGAAGAATAAGATTGCTATAATCTGCAAATCGGTTTTGGTTATAAATTCAATTTAAATATCGATTAATCAAGATTGGTATGTGCATTTAAAATGATTAATATTCGTTTATCTAATTCTCTATCCGATGGAGTACAATAATTACCTATAAATGTTTGAAAAAAAAAACTGAGCTTGATGGCGGGTTGAAATTTTAAAATTTAAGTTACACCCTCTAGAAATTAGTGAGATTTCCAATTTTACACTAAATAAGAAATAATTCACGAAATTAATCTAAATTTGAGCATGCATATTCTACTAGTGTTGCTGGAGTGAGATCATCGTTCATAATAAGTATCTAACGTATTTATTGAAAATATTTTTCAATTTATTCATTTTTTCTCTGTTTATTTCAATTAGGATTATGACATTCAACATTGCATTTATTCGGTATTCAATAACTGAAAAATATAAATACATTTTCCAGAAATCCAATTCCATTTAATAAAATTGAATTCAATTACTGTGCATTTTTTGTGTGTACTGCTTCTAATAATGCTCCACTTCTCAGTATTTCGCATTGAATGTTTTTCGTCTGTTTGTATTATTAATGTTATGGCTTTATTCAATGTTGTTTTTCATTGCATCTAAATGCGTCTAAATCTCTAAATGAAATAAAGTCGATTTAATGAAATGCTTTCAACATTACCGTATCTAAATAATGACAATATTTTCAATTTCCATTGAATTCATTCATTCAAAGCTTTCTACAAATCAATGGATAATCTGTATTAAATTTATAATTCTGTCTGCAATAAATAAACTAGGCGATTTCAAAAGACATCAAACAAATAATGCTCTTTGCTAATTTGTAGAAATCGGTTGCCCAGAGAAACCAGAATAACAATTTTTGTCTCAATATTATAAACGAATATATCGAACTGCATTCTTTTTGAAAGTTCTATATGAAACGTTCCTGTGCCAAGATGCTATCAATGCAATTTGATTCTATTTCTACAAAGAAATTTCAACATTGAAACCAGGTATTTCCGTACTTTTGAAATGTTTTTGTCGAATCAGAGTTATTTTAAATGTTGTATGCTTCCGAAAGAGCAAAATACTTTAAACAATGCGAAATTGTTCATCATTGCAATGCTTTTACTTGTGCATATGCTTTGAAATTGCATTCGAAAATACTTAAGAAATGTTTTGTGGTCGAAAGTTCAAACAAAATACACATTCAAGGTGGGTGTGCGTGCGCTCATCTCTCTCTCTCTATATATATATAAAAGCATATCTAAATGCACCGAAATTATTCTTACAAAATGCCATTCATTGTTGACTATGTTCTTCATGAATTTACAAGATGAAAACTTTTCGCTTGCACCTTTTTGCCGCACACGCATTTATGTGCATAGATTCAATAACGTATTAAAGCTACTATTCAAGTCGTTTAGTTGTTCGCCTCAATGCCCACCAGCCGAGAGAGAGAGAGAGAGAGAGAGAAAGAGAGTTTTGTTTGTTTTGTGGCTGAAAAGCATCACAGGTTGCATTCAGGTTTTAAACAAAAGCGTTTTTTTCAATTGTTTATAATTAAAATTGTTTATCTTGAGCACGTTTTCTTGAGTGCGTGCTCATTTTGGGCCGTCCCAAAAGAGATTTCCGTTGTTGTTTTGTTTGTCAAAGTTGTATAAAGCATATTGGAATAGGGATTGACATCACAAACTATTCGTTGACAACAACTAAATAACAACAACTTTGGCTTTGTGTGTTCATTTTCAGTTTTGAAGATTTTCTACAATTCAATAGCGTCTTTTGGTTTGTTCCGAAAGTTTTCATTAAATTGCATGCAATATACACTGAGCATTGTATATGCACATATGTTTTACCGTACATATATATAAAACCACAAAGAACAATATATATATTGTATATTGCGCTTCTAGCACAAGCGGTTGGATAAATGTTTGTCAAAACATTTGTTTGAAATGTAAAATTAACCTTCTTTGATTTGATATAATAAAAACATCAATCAAACGGTGTCGTTCAACGTGAAAATGGTTTGAGTTCTTTTGAAAATGGTTTTACAGATATGGTCAATTGCAAAGACACCAAAACAAATAAAAGTGAACAACATATTTGTATAAATTTATTTAATGAGAAGGTTCGAAAATCCAAAAACTGTTGTAATTAAAGACAATGCAACGACCCAACTACACAAAATTATGGCATCAACAATGTACAGTTCATGTGATAGATTTGAATAAACAGTAACATGAAAAACCATTTATATTGAAATTAAAATAATTAATGTGAGTGTGTGTACCGACAGACACTTGTCTCATCAGAATTGTACCGGCCAAGATTTGTAAATGTTTAATGAGAGTGCTTGGTTGACCATGTATAGGTGTACTGTGCCTGCTCACGTTCTATCGCCAATTTTATATGCAGAGACTCGTATATACATTGTTTCTGCTTAAGAAGTTAACCAACACATAAATCAAGTCTTAAAATTCACTCATTGTTCGTTGTGCATCGTTTAACATTTGTAAAATGGTATGATTTCATGGCAAAACCAGGAACAACTCATTGTCATTGTGTCTCTTTCACGGGAATTGTGGTTTGTGCAATTCTTGGCGCAATTATTTGTCGAAGAAAGTTGAGAGACGAAAAGCCAAAAGCATAACATTACAACTTCTGGTATATTGTGTACGTGTGTGTGTAATGTGCATTTTACATTGCAATCAAAATGGCTGTTGAAGTCTGCATCTTCAAATTTTAGTTCATAGTTTCAATTTGTGCTTAAAAGTTTTTCATTATAATCTTTAGTTTTGTAGCACACACACAAGCACATATAATGTTCGGGGTGTCCGGTCGAAATCTTATCTCATCATAATTTCATTTATGCAGTTTGACATTTTTCCGCCCGAAATCCCATAACCTGCAACAGAAGCAAGTTTCTACTTTGTGGCAAATGCGTTTTTCGTCCGGCAAATAAACTCCATGGAATGTGATATATTGTTTAACTTAACAATTCAAAGTGTTCTTTCGATAAAATGATATTGTCTTACCGAACAGAGATTTTATACATAAAATGGCTCTAGTTCGCTCATTAGTGACAATGATGACCAAGAGAGCACTTCAGTTGTTTTCTTATAAACAAATCATTTCACTTTATAATTCGATTCAAAGGAAAATCCATCGAAATTGTTGTTATCTAAAGAAAACATTTCAGTAGAAAGATATGGAACACACTTACACTGTTGTGTTGTAATACTTGCAAGCAAATTAAGTTTGTTACAAACACATTTGGCGCATAAACTTTTGCATGCACAACACATTTCATGGCATTATGATTGATGGATGAATATGATATTGTTGTGTTTTGGTTTGATGGTGCGATGTTGCCGAAAATGGATGCAATTAACAACACCAAAAATAAAACGAGAGCAAAACTCATTTTTCGAGAGTGTAATGTTTTTGCATTGTACTTGGATCTACATAAATTAGACACACCTTGCTGAATTAACAAATAAACTTCGTATTTTGTGGCCTTCAATTTAACGAGCAAAAACCCAGACATTTGACTTCCAAGTCAATAAACCGTTTTACTGATCTCATTATAAATAGCACATCTCTTTTAATTCACTTGCAAAATTCAGCACAAAACTCCAGCGTTGCAAGTTGAAACTGAGTTGAAATTGTGGCCATTTCAAGTGTTTTATGGTTCAATTAAAATACACTGCTTAAAAATATGCTGTACGAAATATACGTCATCGTTCGTGTTATGAATGGAAAAACTTCATGCTATTATTACCACCAACAATAGCTTCGAGACTACTTGAGACACGTACGTCAGCAATTGTTCCTCAGCCTCTTCTGGATCTATGCAATATATTTAGTTCACAATGCTGTACACCAAAATTATTACAAAATTTATGCACAGATAACGTGCCACTTTTTACCAAAACTCACAAATAATTAGACGTGCGTTTTGTTCTGTTTAGAAATATTCATAGATTAAAATATCATGATGAATTTAACGGCCAACATTAAGCACACAATACAGTAACGCCCCGCAAATGATTATGTAAAACACACCGATTTTCTATATTCATATGATAACACTTTTGTCGCTAACGCAGTGACTACATATCCGATATTCCAACGCAAAATGTAATTACATTCATATTTTTTTCGAAACCATATAAATTTGATTTGACAATAACAAAAAAAATCATTTTATGAATACCTAATAAAAAACATAGCATCGCCAAAAATTCAATTACAGCTGCAAATTTATTTACGCATATATTGAATTTGGGGAAAAGGAAATGAGCTTTTTTGCGGTTGGCACCGAAAAATTGAAATCTATTTTATGAGCGAGAAACACACACACAGAGAGAGAGAGAGATAGAGAGAGAGAAAGTGTTTCGAATGCGAAAATAGAAAAAAAAGTATTGAAAATATGGAAAATTGATCATTTTTAAGAGCAAAATGTGTGTAATGGTTGGACTATTTGATTTGCATCGTTCAATCATTGCTCTTGGTGGTGATTAATTGGATCAGACGCTTGTGTCTTAGTCTCGGTTAAATAACCGTATTACGGCTTTGATATATTGAATTTATCAACAGTAAAGCCGGCCGACCACTACCAAACACAATCATTTGGCCAACACAACTCCTTGAGATTAGATTTGCCATTAATTGATGATCAAAATTTTGCCAGCGCGTCTGATGCGCTTAAATATGACTACGATCCAAACCACCAAGTGTATGCGAATAGCATCGATTCGGAACATGTAATCAATTTAACTTATCCAAACAAAAATTAAACGCAGACAATATCCATAAAAAATTGCTTAAAATCGAAAATGCTGAAAGAGCCAAATATTTAATCAATTTCAATTCACGTTCTGTTCAAAATCGATGAAATGACCTACATCGAAACGAACAAGACAAGACAAGACAGCCGGGATAGTAATTTATCCGAACGAGTGTTCATTTACGGTAAAACGATGGGAGACTAAAAGATGATTGAAATTTTTCATCATTACACGAATTTCGAATTCGTTGTGTGTTACCAGTGACCGTATTGTTATACAACCAAAGGTAATAGACAAGATTTGCACCCTTGTTCAAACCAAAATCATAACACTTTCTAAAAGCAGTTCCACAAAATGTGAGCAACTCAAAGCGAGAAAACGCTGTAAACTGATCTGTATGCTTTGCAAATGTCAACTTACGATTACTGTATTTTGAAATTTGGCAAAGACAGCAGGCGACGGAGAAAGTGGGCGGAGTGGGTTGAAGAATCGAGTAGGTGTTTGAATTCAATTCGTTATGGTGATGACCAGAAAGTTTGGTATTACGTATTCCAAGGAAATATTGTTTAAAATTAAATTTTGATCCGAAAATTAATTATTATTACAAGTGGTTACAAAATGTGTATGATTACATGGTAAATTTAAGACGCACTACCATTCGCATAAGACCACACATCCTTCTTGATAATAAACACGATATAGTTATTTGAAATTCTCGACATTTATTATACGTCAATGTTAAATATTGGAAATATGTTTGTGTGCATGAGAGACGTGAATGGGCGAAAGAGAAGAGAAAGAGGTGGGCGGTAGAGTGAAAAAGAGTGAAAACGACGCAAAGCCATTGAGCGTGCTATCCTCAATCGTTCGTTATGGCAATTGGTGGGTTTTGTAATGAATACGTGCCTCAGCATGGTTGACGATTAGGCATTAACTATTGCCCATGTTTATTGTTCAGTGCCTTCGTTTGCGCTCCCACTCCCTCAACTTGGTATGTCAAGCATACGCTCAATTCGCTTTTACAATTTTCTAACTGTAATTTAATCATACGCATTTTATTACACAATATCCATAAATATAAAACAATATAATTGTACATTGATTAACTTTGCAAACAACTAATATTTCGTGTGTATGTAAAATGCAACGATCGCATGCTGCTGTTGCTTTGCTGTTATAAACAATTTAGAGTGAATTAGTTTCCATCGAAACTCGACGAAAATCCAAATCGAAATTGATATATTTCATAAAACGCAAGCGATTTGCCAACAATAAATTAGCTAGATGGTATTAATGACGGCCAATGCAAACAAAACGAACCACAAATAAGATGGAAATTTCTCGTCGATGTAGAAAGCGATAAAATATTATTATAGCAGACGAGAATTGTGTGGCGTGTGCATGCCACTGGGTTAACGTTTGTCGGCTTAGCAGATGCTGTTCGTTTGAAATGTTCGATATTAAAATTAAAACCAATATCGATGAATTTGTGGCAACTATGCGGCAACTTTATAGAATTGAATTCAAAAAGGATTTGTACATTGTGTATAATAGTGACGATTTGCCTGATATTAACGGAACATGTCTAGCACATACACACAACCAGTGTATATTGATGAAAGTAAGAAAATGGTTCCATTGTAAATACACAAATTCTAATTAACATTTCAAATATCAAATGAACGGGCAACTGGACCCAATTTGAACACTGACCAAGACCATTTCGAATCGCATTTAATATATAAATCGCAAACATTTCACCGACTGAAATGTATATTCCATTCGACTCAATGGTTTTGAATAGCCAAAACTATGCGCTTCAATCGAGATTGCCTTTGTGATCGACGACCTCGCTGAGTACAATCGAGTGGAGCAGTGCATTCCTTTAATTTGTTAGTGCTTGACATTGTTTAATGTATTTCAAAAATTATAGCAAAGATCAGTTCAAAATCAAATGGCTGCGAATTAGATCGCACATCTTCATTAAAAATGTTTTCGAGTTATTCAGTTATATTTTGCACCCATTCAATTTGTCATGATTTTTAGTGTTAAGATGGTAGTGATAAACAATTATGTCGCATTTCTCATTTAATTTATTTGAAATGGACGATGGAAACGTGCGTGTCGACTAATTAATTTACAGAGAAATAGCCTAATATGTATTCTATTGAATTGGAACACTAACACACACACTCAACGCTTCACACCCATTGACATATTATTGACGCAATGCATCAAAGTTTTCGGGAATACATTCATTGCACTAAATTACATTATGTGCCATTTAACTGGTGAATACATTCTTCGATGCTATTTGCGGCTTATTTTGTGCTCATTCAGAATGTAGTCGAACATTTTATTGTGAATTCATTTTGAATATTACCATTTCCGAATACCGCAAACACATCCACAAATAATGTTGCGTCAAACCAAATGGTCAACCATATTTCAATCAATTTAGAAGCGAGGTCAATCATTCATACGCAATATTACATTCAAACAAAATGGTTTTTTTTATATGTTTGTTAATAAAATGGCCACCATCTAATTCATGCAAATTGCATTGTTTTAGTAAACGTAATTATTTTTGCATAAATCAATCGTTCGATGGGAGGTTTGAGTGTCGAGCTGGTTGATCGAGGTCATCCAAAATTTAATTGCTCCACTCATCTGCATAACCGGGAAATTTAATCGATATTATAGCAGCCCATAGCTTTTTTTTAATTATAATTTCATATCCCGAGAGTAAAATCTGTGCCGCAAGCATGATAATAACACTCATTTCATTTGGATTATTAAAATAAAATAATTCCGAATATAAAAACATTCATGTGAAATACCTTAAGCTCAATTATGAAATGAATGTGCGGCAAAGAGTTTCATTTAATTAACCACAACATTTTATGTTTTCATCAGATAATTTTCTCTCTGTCGCTACCAAGGAATGTTGCGTTTTTTTTTTATTTCACGAGATGCTTCCGACATTAAACCTGCTACACTTGAGTGATGGTATAAGTTTTTCCATTTTTGATGGAGGAAAAAAGCCTTGTACGCATTCACGGAGATTACATTTTGAGAGCACTTGGCAAAGGTCTTCAAAATGTTTTTTTCTTCTTTAAAAATCAACAAATTCTACGTCTTTCTCAATTTTTATGTTTTTCACTTTTGCTGGCTTAGTGTCTGCCTTGGTATATGTGCGACCAAACGTATCAAATGAAAGATTGCATCATCAGATGATGCCCGGTTCAAGTAAAAATAGACGATTTGCATAGCGCCACACAAGATGCATAAAATATTCAGAGGATTAACATAAAAACCACACCCAAAACATAATCAAAACCAAAGAAGGAAAATTAATTTTTTAATTGGTAACCTTTGCTTGCTTCTGACATCTTTTTCTCTCGCTTTTGCATTTTATTTTGTCTTTTTCAAACTTCAACATGAATTAAAACCTTTTGCAGAAATGCTCCATGTTTGCATTTCAACTCGAAGATAATTTTACATATAAACAAACAGCCACAATGCTATTCTGCGCTTTTTTGCGCATATCGGATTCACTTTTGCGGCATCTTCAGCAGCGCACAAAGATATGATACAACTATCATACACAAAATAATCAAGAGTTGACCCATTTAAATAGCATCCGGTGTGTATTTATATATTCAAATGCATAATTCTTTATATGAATATATACGTACACCGAAACAAGAATGAAGTTGATAAAGAGCCAGTTATAAAGAAAAATACACAACGCTCATCGTTGAGCAAAGGAGAATACCATAGAAAAAGGTGTTGCTTTGTTTTATGCAAGATTCTCTCTTTTGTTTTATAGTGAATATTTCCGGTTTGTGTGATGAAGTTTTTGGTGCGCAACCGACAACTTTGGCTGACATGTGATATAGCAAGATAAATGATTAAAATCTATGCTTCACAAAAGAAGACAGCGAACAAAAAGAACAAAAAAATTCTTAACAACACCACCATTAAGGTGAATTAGTGATGAAATCTACATGTAGTTTGGTCGCTGCTACAATCGCTTTTGCGGTGGGTTTAAACAACAACACCACCATCACCAACGAATTTACGATACAGTTTTAACTAGCACATTTTCGGCAAACTTTATTCCAAAATGGGCGCCGCATTTTGAGTGGAACACAACAGTTTTTTCTTCTTCTTCTTCTTGCTGTGTTTGTTTTTGCTTTCGCCTTAAACTTTTGTATTTTTGGCATTATTTTAGTACCACTTAACTAACACCCGTGCCTCTTTTGCATGTTTTGTATAGCATTTTATGGTATGGATCCAGACAGACACGTACAAAGTGCAATAGATGAGTAGGGAAATTGCTTAAAAGCTTACGGCTTTATCATCAATAGAGTGAGGGAGAGAAAAACCAAAACCCTTAAATTTCCTATGACATTAACTTACCGCAAACAAGCAAAATGCTTGCATTTTTTTCACGTTGTTCAGTCGGTTTGAATTGAGGTTTTGATTAAAGTTTTCCGTCGTTTATTCCACTCGGTTTTTTTTTGCACTCACCCTACTCTCACTTTTTGCTCGAGTTTGGTGCGTTTTTGTTTCTTTCTTGTTTATAGTTTTTTACCTTATTCAACCCATCTTCATTTGGATCCGCGTATTTAAGTTTAATGTGCAAATAAAAACAACGAAGAGAAATATATTTTATTTTCAGCAAGACAGGGATTCTTTTTTCCGCCCTCCCTTAAACCATCTCATCTCACTTCTACCACCATCAATATGTACTAGGTGCATTTGGGGTTGTGCGAAAATGTTTTATTGCATTGAAGACAAGCGGGCAAAAGTGTTAAATTTGCTGCTTTAAACTTGTTTCAAACTGTTTTTTGCCATCGTTAGATACAGATTTTTCGATAACCATCGCTTAAACATGCATTAAACACACTTTGCTATTTTATAGAAAACTCATTTAAAATATAGAAACAAGTGCCGAGCAGGAAAATATTCTTCATCGAACAGAATCCACATCCTCAGTATAAAATATAATGGGCGATTGCCTTAGAGCTGAAGAAAAAATATAATTAATTTTTTTTCAACACCAAATGGATGTTGTCGGAAAGAGTTTTTTTATTGAACTCAATTTGGTTTATTTAATGAGAATGAAAGTGTGGCTATATTTAAATTATAAGCCGATCCTTTATAGTATTCTACATCACAATGCCAATTTGGGCTGGGTAACTTCACTCGTTAAGAAACAACAACTATGGAATCGTATATAATGATTGTATGTATTATAAAAATATTTAAATACCATATTAAATGAATATTTGCCTTGATATTTGATACTAACGAAATGGGTCAAATCACCGGTGAAAAAATGCCATGCAATATTTTTGAGCAATAAAAATGATATTTAAAACAGATTTGTACCAAATTTCATGAGAATCGCACATGCAAAAATCAACGGAGAATAGACAGAAAATTCCCTAGAACTTTTTCGCTTTATTCTCCGATTTTTTTGTATAAGGGGAGCTATTTCGTTTCAATAAACATACGAGAGAAATGCTTTGTGGATTGGTTCATATAATATATTTCAAATGATCAATTTCACATCGGTGGGAATTTGTGCAAAAATTACTATTTATGATAACTATTGAATATATCGAGAAGAGAGTATGTTATTCAGCGCTTATGGCTGAGTAATGTCTGAATAAAAACATACTCTCCTCTCGATATTTTCAATAGATATGCAAAAAATGTTACAAAAAAATGCTTGTGATTGAAACGCAGTACAAAGAAATTTGTACAAATGCCGAATTCATTTGTAATAAAAAGCGAATACGAATATGACCCCAAAGTCACTTTGCATTTGAAAAAACTACAAACAAAATTCGTGACCAATTAAATATACTCATTAAATGTTTGTGGTGCAGAAATTTAATGAGCTATGCCTTTGTAAACATTTTTCTGTGGTTCGTTTTCGCTGTGAAACGATATGCAAATTCATGCAAAAAACCATTGAATTCGGTTTGGGCAGGTCGTTCGTATTTCAATTTGGTGCGAAAGGAACAACGAGGCAGTGTGTAAATAAAAATGTAACCGTTGTCAGCATTCGGGATGTTCGTTTGAATTTGTGCTCATTCGAATGTGACGAAAACAAATCATCATCTAATGCCAAAAAAGACAGAACTCGAATTGAAGAAGTCTCTTCAATTGGACATTTTTTTACTGATGAAGTCAGCAACTCCAACAGCACCATTGGGAGCACACTTCGGAGTGGTGAATAGAGAGAGAGAGAGAGAGAGAGAGAGAGAAAATAAATCAATTTTCCATTATGATTTGATTGATTGTCACACAGATGAATCTCATCTCACGATTGAATAATGATACGAAATGAGGCGCATTGTAGTGCGTGCGTGTCTATACACACTGCCCCATTCGAATCGAAATTCGAACAATGAAACGGCCCATTTTCACTGTGACAGCAGCTGTCTCCAAGTCACGCGTAATCACTGAGTGAACATCAATGCTATTCAATATAATGTTTCGACTCATATTTTCTCTATGACTTTCCGTTGATTCTAAATCAAACTGAATTGAACCGAGTTGGTCTCAATCGAAGGACAAAGAAAAAACATATGCGGATAAACCGATTTTATCTCTATTACTGATATTTTTTTTTATTGGTTCGTTGTTCATTTTCTCATCTTCATTTTGCCATTAATAACAATGACAATCGATTGACGAAATTGTTTGAAATCATTGGATATATTACTGCCATCGATTGGTATCGCTTGTGAAATATTTCGACGCTCTATAGAGATATATTTCTAACACAGATTCATTATCTGCTCGAAATTCGAAGTGGACAACAACAATCATCATCAAAAGTACTTTTGATGGCAATACTAAACCGTATGAGGGCAAAAGTACCATCGTCGAAAGTGGAAACTCCACTTTTTTTTTCCCTGAAAAGTTTTCACAAATAATTGAAATAGTGAACAAAACGTGGAGCGAGCAAACAAATGTCTCAGCAGACACTAAATTTGGACATTTGTCGAGATTACTTCAATGCGAACGAAATTAAATGATTTCTGGCGAACATAAATAGAACAAAACAGCACGACACAATCAAATGCATTTGCATAAAACAAAACGACCAAAAAAATCGATTTTGATTTTGGATGCAGCAGCAGCAGCAATATTGTATGATGGTAAAATAGGAAGCCAAAAATCAGCATCATACGTCAGAGCAGGCAAAAAACATTATTCTCTTCACTATCAAATGTTGCGACGAATGAGAAATTCCATTTTTGAAATCTCCAACTTTGGACCGATCGAGCGACTAAAACTAGAAACGATTTGGGGAAGCAAATGCTTCAGTAGACAGAAACAAATCGACAAACGAAACCGAAATGGCTCGATACCCTCGGCGAATGATTTTGAAATCACATGCAAATGCAGAATAGAATGCACAGTGAATCGTAAACAGAGTAATCTCTGACATTCATACAAGAAAGCGCATTTGCCGTTTTGCCCCTCACAAAAATTGAATCTGCCGTTTTTTTTTCGAAACGCAATATATGCAGTACTACTGGTATTCACACCAAATATATTCTGCACATGAATTAGGACACTCAAAAAAATAGAAGATACAACTACAATTTGACTAATACATCGTTATGTAGATTGAAAAGAATGGCGGGGCACTGTGGTGCACACAATTTACTAAAAACCGGCATGCGTGAGAGAGAGAACTACAAAAATGCTCCAGAGAATCAGTAGAAGATAAAAAAACATAAAATAACCAAAGCAAAGAAGCAAATTTTTCACACAATTCAATGCCGAAAGTGAAGCGAATAAGCATGCGGCACTGTTTTATCCTTCCGTTTAGCGCTTTTTTCATCGTCAAAATGTTTGCTTAACTCAAACTGATATTCAAATTTAGTCAGCGCGGCGGTTTTGCATATGGATTTCTCTGATTTTTCTTTTTCGTATTGTTGCCACACTTTCTAACACACAAATGGTGCAAACTGAATAAGAACGGAGAGAGAGAGAGAGAGAGAAAAACGAGAAAAAAGCAAGCCGCCAAAAACGACAAACAGCAATACGAACACATAACATTATATTGCAAAAGTGGGCAAACATACATATTTTCCCGGGTTATTTTGTTTATCTTGTACCATTTCTTTTTCGGTTTTTCCATATAAGCTTTGATATATGCGATTACGTGTGACACTTCGCAGTATGAATATGTATAAATTTTTCGCTATGTGAATTATAGTTCCGGTCGTGATCGTCAGACATTGGTCATATTACCCTTTGCTGCCTTTACTTCTCTTCGCTCCCATCTCTCTCTCTCCAGGCACCGTTCACACGTTCCTTCTACGACGATATTGCACAAAATATGAACGATATGAACCGCAATTTGCATTCGACTGTCACACAAAATTAAAATACTAGCACTTCAAAAATGTGCACACAAAACACCCACAGCTGATGAAGCTGAACTGAAATCACATAACAGCACCAGAGTTGAATGTGTGATTTCTTTGAATTCTCTCTCTATTTTTCTCTCTCTCTCTCTATTTCTTTTCAATTTGAATGAAAACTGGATTTGCAATATGCTTTTTGGTTTTCTTTTTATCTTCGGCGTATATTTTGAATTGTGCACCGGAACGGGGTTAAATAAATGAATATTCCGACCATAAGCTTGTACATTTTCAATAGGCTTACAAAAACTGTGACCATTGAAAATGTAGTATGTGTTCGTCGGTTCTTCTTTTTTTTGTGTTTGTGTATGCCGCGCGCAATAACCATAAACTAAATTTAGCACTTTCCATATTTGAAATGAAAACTTTCGCTTTGAGGAGTGAAACAGGTTTTGAACATTGGCTAAGCATTTGGTTTCTCGTCGGTGTTTTGTGCGGTTGTTTGTTGTTTTTTTTTTTGCATTACATTTGTATATGTTTGCGAAAATTGTTTATCGCATGATGTTTACTGAATTTTATTGTGCAATGAGCTTTATTGCCATACATTTGTCTCGAATTCAACCGCGATAGAGTATTCAAGTGTTTTCGATGTTCATGGAACAGCCACCACCTCTCTCCCTCTCTCTGTCTTTCGGCTCAAAACTGATTTTACGATGTGAGTTTAGAAATTGCGTGTCCATTTCCATGTAGCATTGTTACAAATAAATTATTGTGAGGAAATGCGGAAAAATATTTTACACGATGCAAAACCAAATGGCTGCATCGCTCCATGAATCATAGTGCACTGAGTGAGAGAGATATCAGAACAAAGTATACATATGTATGTTGCAACGAAAAGCGATACAAATTGAATACAGTGCCGGAATCTATTTTTGAGTGCATATCGATCGCAAACAGCGAGATTTGTAAATATAATAGTCCATTTCACGTGGCGACAATAAAATCAGATAAAGAAGAATATATTCAATAGAAATGTTCCAGCAAAAGCAACAGAAAAAAAGAAACGACTGTGCACAACAACGATGCCGTTATGCCGTTCAAAGTACATCCCGAACGTTCTGCTTGTATAGAGCGTATTCGAAGCAAATAAAGTAACCAATACGAAAGGAAGATATAAATAGTTTTGGAATAGTGCTTTACCCATTGACCGCATACTGTACGGTTTTCAAACCATTTAACCATTTTCGTTTTTTTCAGATTATGGGTTTTCGCTTGGCCGGAGAGGGAGAGAGTGAACGAAACATACCACGACCGTATATCTTTGGTTTGCTTCGCTATGTATTGTATGGTCGTGAGAATTCAATTTATTTAGCTGCTTTGCTATAGTTTCGGAACGATGAAATTCTTTCGTTTATAAATAGATTTCATCAAAACAATCTTTTTTTATTATTATATTTTCTCGCATTTACGCATATAGGACGTTTCACATGAAACTCTCATAAATTATTACACATTTTTTCTCTTCTTCTTCTAATCGCTTTGTGCCGGACCCAGTTTATTTGCATAAAAGTGTTTTCGTTTTGAATTTCGTTCATGTCGTCCCCTATTCGTTTCCCTCTCTTCTTACTCACACTCTCTTTCTCTTTCTCATTTCAAATACTTGTTTACATAAAGTATGAATATTAATGTTGCCAGTAAAACCAACGTCATCACACCACAAATGATATCTTTGAAACCACATAAAAATTGTATACATAGAAAAAAAAGAACATTCGCCCCTTTTTTGCAGCTGTCATTCGGTTCTAGCTGGCATAAGACCGAAGTCAAGTGATAGTAATTAATTTGAAAATGGAGAATAAAGTCGGTACCCGTTTTTTTTTATTGTGGCGCACGCTCTCAATAAATTTCCAGCGTAGATTTGCAGTTTTTTTTTCGATTTACTAAAGGCTTTGCAGTTGAAACAAATTGAATAGTACTTTTTTGCTCATCTATTTGGATTTAATTTATCGCGCGTATCCTTTTTTGAGACTTCGTTTCAATTTCAGTTTTCTTTCTCGTTTTTTTCTCGTCTTTCTCTTTTTGCTTTCTTCTATTTTTCCTTTTCCATTTGCGTCACAAAGAAAGTCAAGGCGTCGAGATGAAAAAAAGTTTTAACGAAAAGCAGATCTTTCAATGGTATTCATCTTTGTGTGATGTGTATAAAGTTTGAAAGTGGAACACAATGCCATCTTTTCATTTTGGTCCATCTGTTCGAATGAGATAATAAATCACCGATTTGTGTACTCATTTTCAATACAAATCCAATGTGCGAGACTTGATTCGTCGAGGCTTCTAAATGATAGCCAACTGTCAAAACATATTGAATCTGTTCGATTGGTGAATGCATGTGAAAAAGCGCGAAAAACAATAAAAACTGAAATGGACTCATTATTTGCGCATAGGTGGCGTGTCGACAATTACAAAAAGATCGGTTTTATTGGTACTTCCAACGCAGACACATTCACAAAAACGGCCAATAAACTGCCAACAACAATGCAAAACAATGCGATAAGGAAATTCAATTCCAACTGCGTCGACAAGAATTAAAATAGAGTCTAGTCCCCTAGTGTGACCGTCTGGTACACATGATGTAATAGTTTTTTTTTTCTCTCGCCTCACCATCAATATACCAGCAGCATGCACAAACCAAATAAATCGAGAGTCGAGAGTTCGAAATGAAAATAAAATCAATTGATTGAATTGAATGTGTTGTCTATGCGCTAGCGTCAGCAAATGGAATAGATCCCATTGAAAATCTAAAGACAAACGGTTTTTAACTACCGCAACTTGCAAAACATGTCTCCGAAAAGAAGAAGAAAAAAAAACCAATTCAAAATTCGCATTAATTCTGTCTCAATTTCATTGGTTCGTGTGTCGCCGAAAAGTAGGCATTTTATTCCCTCAAAATCAGATACTTTACATGCTTAACAAAGGCAAATTTATATGTAAATAATGAAATAAAATGAAAAGAAAACGCTTCGACTGAAAATGCTAAGGGGAAAAACGGCATCTGCCGTTTTTTTTCTCGGAAAAGTGAAAACTTTTCAACAATTTATTTCGATTCGTTAGATTTCGGGTTTGGTAAAGTGTGATTTTTATGCTTGCGAGTGTCACAGTAGATGTAAGGGATCAATGTAATAATGCGAACGGGAATCACCCAACTTCGCTCAATAAAAATAACAATAATACGCAATAAACAGGCTGGATATTGGCAATAGCGAGTATTTTGCAATGGGGGTTAGTATTCATTTTTCAATTGGTCTAAGCTTCCGCTGTATGTTCGACTGAAGATAAGCTTTGAATGGTATTTCAACTGTCGGATATTTCAAATAAAACTTTTATCTTGGCACCAATTAATTTTTTTCTGCCCCTTCTCCTCGCCCTTCTCCAACTTCTAATTCTTTTCCAATGCCAAAAATACATTTTTTTAATTGAATCGACGGTCGGTCCACGCATTTCTACCTGAAGCGATCGCTTTGCGATGATAAGAACACCGCAAGCTTAGTGCAAATGAGAAGAGTAGATTCCAATTCGAAAGGTAATCATCGCGGTGCTTTTAGTGCGTGAATTAAACGAGCAAAACAAGGCAGAGAAAATGAAGCGAAATATCTATACATTTGGATAAAATTGAATTTGATCACATCTTAAGAGAATCATTTCGTTTGTCGCTGTTGCCTTGGTAAGTGTGAATTAAAATTATTGAAGCATAATGTTCACCATCCACCGACAAATTTCAATCTCATCGAAATCCGATTACTACTTTTTTGTTTCATGATTGTCTAACACATCGATTACCGTTTCGACGGTGCAAAAAGGCACTAAAAATAATGCCTCCATTGCGGCCTCGCTTCAAATGTATACATAGAAGCATTCAGTCTAAATTGAATATGTTGTTCGCTTTAACATTTCTGAATGAATTGATGGGAAATGGTGCGCCCAACAAATCCTAAACATTGATTCAACTGATTGGATGACTTTATTGTGATTGTATTCATCCATTCGGCACAGTTTTTTGTGTTGCTTTTTTCACTATCTTCGATATATACACTTACACTTTTTTGCGTTTCTTCGGTTTTTTTTTGACATTTTGTGCTCTGATGATATACTTGTTGGTTTTGAAATCTTTTGTTTTTCAATGGTGTACACAGAGACACATTTTAGTCAGTATAGATTGCTTAAGCCATTGTTACGTGTATAAATGACATCGTCAGTTCTATTCTCTATAACTTATTGGTATTAAGCGATAAAGATGACACCGAGCGAAATGAAAATAGAAAGAGGAAAAAGAAATATTTGATGGTGTGTAAAACTAAATGTCGTATGTGTTTGACTTTGCCACATTTCGAACGCGATATGCGCACACCACTAAACTGAAATTGTGTGGATAATGTGAAAGGGGAATGAAAGAGAACGAAGAAGAAGAAAAAAAAAATAAGAGAGACGTTATTTGATACGTTGTACATTGGCGTGGCATGCGTTCAAAACTCTATTGTCGGAGTGTGTATTTTAAACATGGAGCTCTGTCCCATCGAATACCACAAGCATCATAAAGCAGGCAACACAGGTAATTTAAGATAATCTTTTCTTCCTTCTTTTTATCGGTACCTCTATTCGAATTTTCTTTCTATCACTCGCTCCGCCCCCTCTCTTTGTCATTTACTTTCATGTTTTTATTTTCAATTTTCCTCTCAACTTCAGGCGCATTCAATTTTCTTTGGTGTTTTTGATTTTATTTTCACTATACTGCCTCGTAATTTCTTCATTCGATTATTATGCTGTTGTCGTTTTTTTTTCGTTATCATTTCTTTTTATTTCACCATTGCGAATGGCTGCATTGTTTCAAAGTATAAAACATCGGTGTGTGTTTGTGTTATGCCATTGTTTTGTCAACATATTTCGCCCCAATGCAAGGTGTTATATCGCTGTGAAACTTTTGCTCCTCTCGATTTAAATCATACGATGTGGCGTCATTTTTTCTGTTTGCTTAAAACTTATTTGGTCATTTTTCTCACTTGTTCGCCAATCGAAATGTCACCAACACACTCAAGCACACAACTATTTGCAGACCTTTTCAAATAAATATCGAACCGTATTTTCAGCCCTTTTCCACTCAAACGCACAGTTGCATCGAGAATTGTAATATACATTTTTGGGCCCCACTGAAATCATACACTCTCCTTCACATGCACATACTCCAAATCGTACCACACACAGACTTCCATTTCATATCATAAAACTTCTCTAATTCATTTTTCGTTTTATTTTACTTTGAAAATTTTGATAAAAGATGAAGAAAACGAAGAAAGATTAAAAACTTTTCTTTGAAAGTTCTTTGTGAGTTCTCACTTTTTCGCTTTTTCAGTTAAAAATTACTTTCAACATTCTCATGAGAGAGTGTAATGCCGTCGTTGAACGGTGACTCTTCGTTTCACATGAAGTTTTGATTTCGTTTGGTTTCGATGGTTACCGCTTGAAATAGATTTTAGTCCATGGTCAATCTATAGAGGGGACATAGAGAGATGAGCGGAAATAAGTATTTTATCGGTGTGAAAATTTGCCGCTTAGATTGATGATGCCATCGAACATAGTAGCAGAGGTGAATCATAAGTATGATGGATGGTATAAAGTTTAGTTGCAATGTCAACATAATTTCGGTTGCATTGATCACTGGATGCTGTGTATGGTATTGAAGCAAAAGTTGTGTAATCTCGATGCAAGATCTTGTCAAATTAGACTGTACAGGGCCAAGACTTGGCACACATTTTCTGTCGAATTGGAGCAAACAAGAGGTATAAAAACCATGGAAAAAAGTATCTAAATTGAATATCGCGTAAAGCGTATTGGAAATAGATATGGATAGTGATGGCGACCAGAAATAAAATTCGTAAACGATGGAAAATAAACGAAAAAAGGTGAACAGATAGTGGAAAGGGCTAGCACAAAAAAAAACAGTTATGGCAGGCAGCGGACATCAATACGAACGATGCCAATTTGTTCGAGAGTGTTGCCTTTTTGCTGGTGTTTTTGCTGATGATGTTCTGGTTAGGTTTTGCTCCACACGTTTTTCATTCAATGTTTTTAGCATTCATTTGATTTTCGTTTCGAAATTCGAAAACAAACAAAAATTTGTCATTCAGCACCTGTGGTTCCCCATTTCACAATGCTAAATCGTATTAAATTGTAGCAGCAGATTGTTATGTGTGTGTCTGTGTGTTCTATTTGCGTTGTATTCACCATTGCGATTTATGCGATTTGTTGGTGAATTCGAAATGCCATTGATTATTATGGTGAAAGGCGATGGTTTAGTTTGCCGCGATCGGATGACAAAAAGAATACCGAACAAGAACAACAACAGAAAATATAATAATAAAACTTTTATAATTTGACATTGACACCTTTTTATTCGAAGATTCTTATGGATTGGTAAAGTTTGTTCCCTTTTTTTTCTCTCGTCACTCTCGGAAATATTGAAAATGCTTACATAATTTGATTTCAAAATTTTAATTTGATTTCAACGTGTTTCGTTATTTATACAACGTAGATTTTAAATTGATTGTTTGCTGTTTAATATTAAATTGATAAAAAGCACTTGCAAAGATGCAAATAAAAAGAAAATGTCCTTACAGTTGAAAATAAAATCTTATTAAAATTGTTGTTTGCTTCTTTTTTTCCATTTTAATGATTTTCTTGTTGTTCCATTTCATTCGATGTAACAGAGTAAGTATACAAAGTATTTTTTTTTTCTCTCTAGGAACGTATAACAAAAAAGCCAATATAAAAAAAACTCAGCTTGTTACACTGCGAGTAGTTAGTTCACACCTAAGCTTTCTCTCTTCTTGACTTTTTTGTTCAATTTATCGATCGACTTGACTGACGTTGGCGGCAGTGGACACGTTGCTTTGATTTTAATTCAATTTAAAAAGCTTTTCCACCTAAACGTAATCATTCATTGTTGTTTTTGTTTATGCGGCCACCTATTTTCGTATAATTTTTCTCGATGCTAATGACATTAAATTGAAATTTATTGTACTTGAGATAGCCAAACGACGGAATTTTCACAAACGAAAAAGGTAAGAAGACTTGAAAGAAAACTTCGCAACATTGATGAAAAGCAGACGATAGACGCAATTTGCGCAATTGATGTTGAAATATTTATGTGCACCGATGAGTATAAAATATGTTTAATAATTACAAACAACAAATTTAATGTACTTTTCTTTTATCAGAGACGCTATGATTTTATAATTGAACGAAAAGTTGAAGTAAATATTTCTCGGTTTGAAAAACATGAAAAAGCAAACCACGTGAGTGTCAAAAGACACGAGCGGAATTGTGTTGTCAATATTCTAGAAAAGTCGATAAAATGTTTCAACATAATATTGGTCTGAATCGCTTAACAGCACGTTCTTTTGGCACACGAACGACATCGATGCTTTACAAATGGCACATTTTTTTTGTTATCGATGTTTAAACATCAATACTGTGTGTATGTCAAACCAATCGCTTTTGATAAAAGCACGCTAAATTGTTGATTTTATGTTGTAACTTTTGGCCTGCTTTCACTTTTCTAACGGTTCTTTAAATTGGGTTTTTGATTCTCGAATTATTCGTTACATATTCAGAAATGATAGCAATGAAGAGGATTTTATTTTGAAAATTAATTTAAGTAAAATCGACCAATCACTGTGGTTGACGATATGCCTTTTGGATTCAAATTCAAAAATATTAATCTTTTAGTAATTGTTTTCAAAATTTTCGAAAGATGTGACGCCGTCTGAAGGTTTTACCATGTCAATCAAAATTGTTCTTGGTTCCTCTGTGTTTTTCTTCCCTTTTCCTTGTCGAACAAAGAAAAATCGAAATCTCCGAATATATCGCTGTTAGCGACATCATTGATCTCATTTTAATCGGAATCATGTTTCTCTAACTGCTGCGGTTTTTCTTTCACTCTTCTGTCATTTTCCCTTTCGGCTCAATAAGTGATGTGGAGCCGTTCAGTTGAGCTTGAGCGTGAATTTTTACGCATATGTTTCGCTTGCACAAAAGAAAATGAATGTTTTGTTTAACTTTCGCTCACGCTTCGCAACGTTGAATGTTTGCGTCGTTATTAAGGCTTCAGTTCAAAATGCCTATAACGAGAAGAGAGCGCAAAAAAACGAGAAAATCGTTGAACGAAAGTGGAAAATGAACACAACCCAAGCATGGTTTGACATGCCATCGTCTAACGAGCACATCTCAAACACAGGCAAAAATTATAATCGACAATATGAACGTTTTTCTAACTTTTGTCGCGCGACAAATGACAACAAAGAACCAAGCAAAATGGATGGGAAAAAATAACTATAGTTACTCGCACAAGGAAAAAGAGAGATAGAAACACAAAGGCGAGCGCGCACAGCGCACACACACACATACACAAACCAATTGTTATTTAAATGCAGTACTTGCTAATGATATACTAATGGTAATATCGTGCCATTTTGTACGGGAAGGCTGTGAAAGAGCGAATATGAAAAAAAAGTGAAAGAGTACACGCTATAAAAGCCGCGAGCTCAAAGCGGTTTTCATTTTGTATTATGTTGACTTTCAAATCTGTTATATTTTTTTCATCGGTTTTTTTTTTCCTTTTCCCTTGTTCTGTTGTCTCGCTTTGCTGATTTCGTGTTTGCTCGAAGAAAAGAAAGTCTCACCAGAGAATTTGCCGTAAGTGTGTCTGCTGGGAGTTTTTTTTTATATACAAAGAGAACCCTTCGTATTTCACTTTGTTTTGTGCATCTTTCATATATGCCAACACATATGCACAATTTTATAGTCGTATAATTGTAGCAATACTAGCTATATTGAAGTAAAAAACATTCCGATGCGACCATGTCATTCGCTTGTGAATATATTTTATTTGGATATATAAATGGCACATTTTTTTTCCAATTCTTATTTAGTTTTGCAATTCCATGTGGAATATCGTTCATCTTGAAAATGGCGTTGTTAATGTGGAACAACATAGATTCAGGTCAAAATAGTCTTTACAATGTGCAATTTACGCTCAAGACCGTGACTAACATTAATGTCATTGTGTTAAACATTTTGCCGATGAGGATCGGCACACTGAAATAAGAAAATAGTGAATGTCGGTGGATTTAGTTTGGTCTATTGTAACAACGTCGAATAAGGAAAAAAGGCAAAACATTAGCTCTTTATCGCATCGAAATATCTCGCCAAAGCAAATCCCAACCAAATGGGAATGAAGAAAAAATAGTAAAACGACTTGATGATGAACAATGGGCACACGAATGAATCCAATTGATTTTCTTTTAGTTAATGCCGAATCTAAAAGAAATAGACATGTGACAAAAAGGAAGGAAACACCAACACAACGAATTTGATAAAAATAGATAATAGCAAACTTGAATGTTGACCGTACAAAAGTTACTTTCAAACGAACCAAACAAACTCAAAAACTTTTAAATCTCTCAATCATATTGTACTATACTTTTTTTCCACCTAATGCCACAGTGAGGAGGAGAGTCCTTTTTTTTCGCTGAATGAAAATTGTACGTCATTTACTGCTGCAACATCTTTCATGGACTTTTGTTTGGTGTGAGTGTCTTTTCATTTACACTACTTATTCACTCTATACTGTGTTTTGATGATGCATTGCATTTACTTTAATACGTAAGATTAATTATGTTAAGAAGATTTACCTCGTCACTTTGTTCAGTTTTTATGTTGAATAAATGTTTTTGGATCACGGAAAGCCAACAAATTTACGGAAAATATAGAACTAAGTTGACCAAAAGAAGATTATTCTTTAACATTATCCGAATTTAAAAGGATTTTTCTTAAATTATTCAAACATAATAAGCCAATGAGTTAGCAAACACATTATAACTTGTCTTTATTTGTGTAGTACACTATATCAAATATTGAGCTTTTGTAAAAGCTCAACATTTGTGACCTTAGTCAACTATTTATGAGTTCAAACACACACGAGCAGATAAAATAAATGACGGCCTAAGAAGAAAACAATAACATACAGAATATTCTGCAAAAA